>NW_007727156.1:359865-375560 GCF_000696425.1 Galeopterus variegatus | reverse complement strand
CATTCCATTTTTTAACATTGTCCCTGGTATTTTAACAATTTATCTTTTTTCTTTCCATAGTCTAATCTACATAGCTAGAAATAATCCATGGTTTATTCATTTATACAATGAAGTCATATGTTTCCTCACTCAACATTATTTATTATTAACAGAATATGATGTAATATACTTTAAACACTTTAAAGTACTGTATAAATAAAAATGTGGTAAATTTCAGAGAAGAGGAAAAAGTAAATAAATTCCAGAATGGATTCATAAAAATGATATATGATTCTATTTAGTGACTTCATATAAAGAATTTAAATACATGTTTAAAAACTTGTGCCCTGTGTGTCTATATTCAAAGACAACATGTTCTCTCTTTTGATCCACTGATTTATCCATAAAAAGGCATTTCCCCTCGGAGAACAATGTTGAAATTTTATCCTCTGAATAGAACTATTAGGAATCAACATAACACAGAGGAGAGGACTAGCCACTTGTGGAAACCTTCCAGAAATTAGTCTACCATTTGAAGTGATTTACAAATATTTCTGCAAAAATCCCACGAGAAATATTCTAATCTAAAAGTAACTAAAGTGAGATAATTTCATCATCTGTAAAATGAGGTTGAATTAGAAGATCATCTCTATCCTCCCTAGGAATTATATCACATTAATGCCAAATGCAAGAAGAGAGGGAGCTGTAAGACAAGGGTTCACAAACCGATTTGGGGAGGCAGAGTCACATCAGAGGTGAACAATAAAATGAAAGCTGTTGCAATGTGCAGAGTTCAAGGCCAAGTTGTATGGAGTGAGATGTGTGGTAAAGAGCATCGGTACCAGCGCTTAAAGGGGCTGGGTAAAGTGAATAGGGAAGCATGAAATAGGATAAATGAGCAATGACTGAGTGGGCCCCAGAGAGGAAGAAGCAATATTATATAGCTACAAAGCAAGTTATATAATTGTTGGCACAAGCACTGTTTGTGACTTGTATCAGAGTACATGCAAGGGGGAAGCCTAAGATTTATCCAATGGGGCATATTTTGTGGCTTCTGGGTTGGGGGTTGGCCAAGAGAAGTGTTGTAGACGGCTGCAGTGCAGGGTTACACGCGCTTATCCTTCTTCATTCCCAATTATAACAACATATATTGTAATAACATCAGGTATTAAGCCATATGTTCTATGTTTGATATTTCTTAGCTATTAAAATCTGCAACTGTTTTGGCTACAATTTAAACTTCTGTCAGCCACTGAGTAATGTTTTGAAACTACATTAACTCTTTCAATCCACCATGGCATGTGGAAATAATTTGTATGAAGATAATGCATTATTTCTTACTTATCAATGTGTGGGGATTATCTTAAAAATAAACCGCAGATCCATATCTTAAAACTTCTTTGAAAATTTGTTGGCACTATTTAGGAAGCCACAGTCGGACTTAGATGTAGTGAGCAGATTTCAGTTTTGATATAAATGTTTTGACTTGTAAACATTATGACTGTCTCCTATTTGGAAAACTCTTTGTAAGTATTTTAATAGTAGCCAGATAAACCCAATGGGTTAATTTTATGTGTGTTATTCAATCAAATACTGCCACCTTCAAATTACGAAATAAAACAGTAGTCTCCCTTTATCCAAGGTTTTTCTTTCTGTGTTTTCAGTTACCCCTGATCAACCTCTGTCAAAATATTACAGCATTTTGAGAAAGAGAGCATATTAGTATATTTCTGTTGCTTATAACAAAATAGTACAGAACTGGGTATTTTATTAGGAAAATGAAATTTATTGCTTAAGCTTCAGAGGCGAGAAAGTCTAAAGTCCAGGGAACACATCTGGTGAGGGCTTTCTTTGGTGGTACTTCAGTGACAGCAGGGTGTCACATCGTGAAAATGGCAGAGCAGAGAGGGCAGAGAGACTAAGCTCCTCGTTCACTCTCTTTTTAAAGCCCTCAGAACCATGCCCATGACCATCATTTTTAATCCATTCACTATGATATGGTCCTACAATCAAATCACTTCTTCAAGGCCCCACTTTTCAATTACTATAATAGGATTTCACTTAGGATGTGACTCTCTTAACAGTCATAGTGGGGGCCAAGTTTCTAGTACATAAAACTTGGGGTAGAGGATTCAAGCTTCAGTGAGTTTGAGGGGGACATTCAATCCACTACAGAGAGAGAGAAAGAAAGAGGGACCACATTCACATAACTTTTATTGCAGTATATTATTATAATTATTCTATTTTATTATTAGTTATTATTGTTAATCTCTTACTGTGCCTAACTGATAAAGTTAAACTTTATCATAAGGGTGATATATATGAAAAAAAACAGTATATATAGCATCTAGGTTTCATTATGATCTGCAGTTTCAGACATCCACTAGGGGTCTTAGAACGCATTCCCTGTGGACAAGGGGGNTGATCTGCAGTTTCAGACATCCACTAGGGGTCTTAGAACGCATTCCCTGTGGACAAGGGGGACGATGATTTATATTGGATGGTCATTGTGTACGAGGCTCCCCACCATGCACATGAATTGTCTCGTTCAGTCACTAGAACATAATGCATGAGGAAAGGAATTTCATTATTCCCGTTTTGCAGAGATGGAAACTGAGTCCTAAAGATGTTATGTAACTTGTCCGAGGTCACATCACTAAGAAGTCTCACCTGTGGGACTGGGAGCTTCAGAGTTTCAATTCTGAGCCTGATATACAAGCTTTTGCGGATTCCATTCCCATAGTATTCTCATGCTCAATAAACTCTACTACTGAAACATAAAACATTTCCTCAAAGCAGTGCTTTCTTGTTTGAGTATGATCATAGAGGTGCTATTTCAACAAAGACCTTTATCTAACATCTGCAATAGAATCCTCTGGATAGCAGGGAGAAGGGACAGCTGATTTTACTTTGCCCTGTGGGGCTGTGGCTCTGTTACCTTAATTAGATATTTGAGGTGCGGGATGGAAAAAGCATATCAGATGGAGGCCTTGGGAGAGTCACTTACATTATTGGATCAGCAAATAGAAGTACAGTTAACATTTGTTAAGGAAGCATTAAATGACTTTGAGGCCCTCATAATCTGGAGGCCACCATATTGTTGACCTCACTTTAGTCACTTCCTTTCTTCCCTTAAGCTTCATGCTGCCCTCCTGACCTTCACTGGATATACCATGATGCTTCCACATCTTGGTGCCTTTCATGCATCTTTTCCTCTCTATTTGTCACTCATCCTCTCTTTCATTATAAAGCTCATCATCTGTTGTGACAGTGCAAGTGATACTTTCTTGTGAAAATTGAAAAACCTTCCAAAGTCTAATTGCTGCCCCTTGTGATTCCCTCATTCATTGTCTGTACTTCTTTTCTTGGGCTTACTGCTTTTCATTATCTCTAGTTGACCATTAGTGCCTTCAAGTTAGAAAGAATATTACAGCAACCGGTTCATGGTAAGGTGTGAGAGAGGTCATAACATAAAGACATGCTGTGTGTCAGAACGAGTAAAAATGATGACTCAAGGCTCACTTTAGGCTGCTGCCACTTCAGTTTACAGGTAGAAGGAACACAGAAGAAGTACAAAGAATATAGACTAGACAAAGAAACTGTTAGGAGAGGCAATTTGCCATGTGCCCTGAATGTCTTGTGGATGCTTGCTGGGTGTACCAAGAATGGAAGCCTCTGACCTTTCCTTACCTGGGCCATTTTTTAGGGTTGTGTTTGCAGTGTGGGATGAAGACTGAAAGCAGGCTTACTTGCCTGTCATTATAAAACCAGTGAAATCTCCAAGTCCAGTGTCCATTGGTTGTGACACAAACCCAGTGCATATCCACCATTCATATGGGGCCCTCTGCATCAGCATCATGGGACCTGGAGAGGGGGACAAGGAGAACTGACATGAGCATGAAGCTCCTGCTGTCTGCTGTGACAATGTGCACTATACATGTTTATTGAAGGAAATAATAGGGTGATAAAAGTGTATATAATAAGCATCCTAAAATTCATAGCTTAAAAGACAATTGATTTAGGGCCGGCCCGGTGGCGCACTGGATAGTGCGCCGCTTGGGAAGCGCGGCAGCGCTATCACTTTGGGTGAATGGAGCTTAATCCCACTGGGGATACACTGGAAATTGATGTAAAGCACATACTTGAGTTATTTTGCATAAGAAATTAGAATGATGGTGTACTTACATACAAATTCCCATCCATCACTGGTTGGGAGCTACGCCTGACGGACATTAAATCCTAAGCATTTCCAGGATGCCTGGCATGTGGGCAGAATAGTCTCTGGATTTGAAGAAAGCCATCAGGTATTGAGATGCAGATACTAGAGGTGAAATCAGCCTGTGTCCACTGAAATTGTAAGGCCAGAGGGGTATGTTTGGGGCAGCAACACATCAACTATAGTGCTAAAAATGGCGCTTGTGGAATGAAGAAACCACAACTTAGAGGAGTTCTTAGTTGTAGATTTGCTGCCTCTGATACCATAGGGTAAAAGGATAGGACATGACAGCACATGGTCTATGTACTAACAAACAGTGTATTCTTCTTTACTACCTAAATATATTTTGAATTCTTTTCTCTGTCTTACTATGTCATCAGGACTACTGTGTCACCATGAATTCACTCAATGTGCACTATACATGTTTGTTGAAGGAAATAATAGGGTGATAAAAGTGTATATAATAAGCATCCTAAAATTCATAGCTTAAAAGACAATTGATTTATAGGGATTAAATAGAAAGGTTCAAATATACTTTTTTTAGAGTATATAAAAAATTTCATATATAAATGTATATATATGTTTATATATATATAATTTATATATATAAATTATATATATATATATAAATATATAAATGTATATAAAAATGTTTTCATAATAAAGAAAACAACCTTGCATAATTCTACTTAATATGTGATTAAATTACTTGGTGTGATTCAGAACTTAGCCCAGGAAGAAGAACACTGGTCAGCTGACATGGGAGCTGGGAAATTCCTAGGATATCACCCTATCCCCAAGAAGGACAACTTACTTTGAATAATTGGGAATTGGCTGCCCAGGAAAGCCAGGGTTTCTATTCATCAGTAAACAAAAGTTATTGAATGACTGACTGACGGAGAAGAGGTGAAACTATCATATGCCAAGAACCACACCAGGCGCAGCTCACATGCATTCATACAATGGCCCCTTCCCCCCAACAGTCCTATGAAGTTTCTATTTTACATAGTGGAGGAAACTGGAAAGTTTAAGTAAATTTTTCGAAGTACACAGAATAAATAATAGCAGATTACGGGTGTGAATTCAGATCTGCTTGAATCTAAAGTCTATGCTATTTCTACACCATCTTCACACCCTGTGAATTGCTACTTCATTCTGCGTGCAGGTGAAAATGTAGTAATATTCCAAATCAAATATTTTTTCTAACATATGTATAATATACACATGTGCATACACGCACACACAGACTTATATGGAACTTGACTCGGTTTTTGATGTTCAGCTGCTGAAAATTTCAAGCTCTATTATTTCCCTTTCCCTTTCTGCTCCACCTACGAGCAAGCTGATAAGAAAGCTCGGGTTCTCCCTCTATCAGTGCAGTCGAAATTTCACAGCATGTAAGCCTCAGTGAGTGGGGAAACCTCACTGCAGTACCACCCTCTAACTACTAGAAAATCTCAAGCCTAGTCTCCTCTCCTCGCTCTCTTAAGCGCTTCTTAGAAATGTTGAGTGTTCATTTTAATGTCCCCAGAAAGCCCCCCTATGTAAGTAACAAACAGTTTCAAGCCTTCTCGGCACATGTGTAACATCATTAGCATTGGTATCTGAACTAAGTTTTCGGTGAAGTGTACATTTCCTTCCTGTAGGTGACTACGACATTTGGCACAGCAATCAGGGTATTTGGATAATGGCCATAACCACGGGGTCCTTTTGGGCGACTGACTCTTACCCTGTTTGCTTGTGTCAACCAGGCATTGATTGGAACCCATTCTATAGAGTTGTCAGGGGAAAGACTGCTACACTGTGCAATATACAGACCCATTGGGTGGTTGATCATTTGGAGGGAAAGCATTTACCATGTGGCCTGCTTAGGTGACACTTCTAAAAACAGATGGATCACTAGGACCCTACAAATTGTTTTTGTTACTGGTGCTGCCTAATCCTTTAACACAGATCCTGGTCCTCAGGATTATAGGGAACACACTATGATATGATCATGGCACATCTAAGAGATTAATTCAAACTGGACTTATGTCCACAGCCCTTAAGTCCCATAACACATTCATTACCATGCAAGAGATCTCTAACTCTAAAAATACTAATTTGGTCCTTCTCTGAAGTATACCCATAAATGATCAAACAAACAACAGCAACAAAAACAAAAACAAAACCCCTTATATACAGGGGAAAGAAATAAAATCTAAAATAGAGGTCTACAATTGGACCCAATTGGAATGCCAAAATTCACTAAGAAAATTTTAAAAGAATAAAAAAATAAATATATAACTGAAAAGATACTGACTGGCTTTTCTGTCTCTATAGCATAAATCCTGAATTAACTTTAACATCTGCTGAAATGCACCAATTGGCAAAACTTCATGGCAAAAATCACCATTGAAGATGAAATTACAGCTAAACCTTGAATTACACTACATTTAAACAAGGTGCCCCTGTAATCTTTGAGTAGTTCCTGAATGTAAAATAGAAGACAGAAGGCATGCCTCACCTTAACCACTGGGTTATTATTGCCTTGCCAAAATTTCCCACAGTCATAATGTTCATTGCCCTAAAATATCTCATAATGTGCACAGAGTTTCATTCAATGAATAAAAAAATAAAATTAATTAATTCCCTGCCACTTACAAATGGCTGGAAAAAAATGAGACTCCATGGGCTTTCTCCTCTCCAGCAAAAAATAGTTAATACAGCCAGATGTAAATTAAAGCAGAGCCTTCAAGGATTGAAACCTATTATGCAAGACCTATTGAAAGAAAGGATAATTATCCCCACTTCTCTACTTAACAAACCAATTTGCTCATTCTTAAACTTAGAAAGAATTAGTGGCACCTAATAGGGCATTATTCCAAACTTAATGCTTGTGTCCCACCCATTAAGGCCCCTTTAGCCAATAGCATTGAAATGACCAATTCCGTCCAATCAGTAACTGGTAACTACTTTGTAGTCATTTATTTGACTGATATGTTCTGTTTCTATTTCAACTGCCCCAGTTTGTCTTCACCTTTGAAGAGCCCAATATACCTTTATCTGGCTGCACACGGAATACTATAGCAGCCCTACCATCACATACAATCTCTGCAGGCAAGTTTTTAACCACATCCAACTTTCTCCAGAAACACAGGTATGACATTATACCGATGATATCTTCTTCCAAGGAGATGAGTTTGACATACTCATTCAGGACATACCAATAGTTACAAAAGAGGTCAAAATGGAATAGACCATTGTCCCACAAATAGTGCAAGACTCCACGATCTCTGTCAAATTCCTGTAATTATTTGGTAAGCTGAGAGCCACTCTATTCCTGATACTGTCAACAAATAGCTATTGACCCTCTCAGGACCCACTATTTAGAAACAAACCAAACATCTTTTAGGCCTTTTGGGGTCCTGGAAGCAAACTTTACTTAAGCCTTTCATACTGTTACTCACAAATCAGCTCACCTTAATTAAGGCATTGTACACTAAAATGCTCAATAATCTGTCTGAATTGCAAGACAACAGGCATTGCCATTAGTGCCTTCTAGAGACCCTTTTATTGTGGAGACCTTACCAACCTCCTGTCCTGCCTTCTGGGGTCTCAGAACCACCCAAGATGGCCATCAATTGCCCATAAACTTCTGGTGTAAGAAATTGCCCTCCCTGGCCCTAAAGTATATACCATTAGGGTGGCCATTGCTGGCTGTGTAGCAGACATTCTGGGAAACAGAAGCTCTCACAGGCCCCGAGCCCATGACTCTTCTTACCTAGTGTCTTTATGTCTTGGGTCATGGAAGCAGCACCCCACCAATTTAGCACAGCTATGGAGGCTACCTCCTAGAAGATAGAATCAAATGTGGGTGATCAGGCATATTTCACCTATAGGAAGTGTGCCCCTCCACCCTCAATATCTTGCCAGATGCCATGGTTCTACAGGAGGACCCGTCTGTCCTGAATCCCTTGACCATAATTTGGGTACAACTGAGTAAACTGAAAAGGGAGTTCATGTACTTTATGGACACTGGCACCACCATCACATGTGAGGGGACTCTCTGGAGAGCTATAACTTTTGTTCCTCTATGAAGATGTCTGTGATCAAGGATGGAATCCAAAAGTCAACCCAATTGGCTGTACTTTAGGCAGTCATTTTAGCTTTGGAGATCCTGGCCCAAAATTAGTCCCATCTGTACATTTTTACACATTCTTGGTCATTGCCAATGGTTTGGCCATCTGGCCTGGCAATGGCAGCAACAACAATTGTATATTCAAGGTTTCCTTTTTTGGTGTAAAGAATTCTGATGACCTATTGTTTCACAGATACACAAAAAATAAATCAAAATCACACACATTCTGGGCCGAGCCCGTGGCGCACTCGGGAGAGTGCGGTGCTGGGAGCGCAGCAGCGCTCCCTCCGCAGGTTCGGATCCTATATAGGAATGACCGGTGTGCTCACAGAGCTCACTGGCTGAGTGCGGTGCAGCCAGTCTCAAAAAAGGACAAAAAAAAAAAATAATAACACCCATTCTGCACATACTAAAGCCACCATACAAGGCTCCACCAAGATATTGTGTACCGCCTTCAGAGTTCCAGACATTATTGATAGTGACCAAGACCCTCATTTTGCTTCCTGGGCTATACAATACTGGACTGTTGAATAATACATTCAATGAACATTCACCTCCCTTACCTTTTAGGCCTTATGGAGCACTTGATGGGTTATTTGAACAAGCTCAAATTCAGCTCACTGAAATATCACACATTTCAACCACCAGTCAAATAACAGAGGTGAATTGCAGTGATGAGTCAGATTCTGTTTTTAATGTTTGCCTACTGGCAGCTTCCAAGCCCCATCACTCTCTTCTCTCCTTCTGCTCTACACCTGGGCAAGCTGGTAAGAAAGACTGGTGCTCCCTCCTTTGGTGCACACAAGCTCCAGCACATGCAAAGAAAACCTCAACTTATCCCCACACCCTAACAACCATAACAACCCTCAAGCCAGTCATTCTTCTCTGTCTTTTCAAGCCACTTGTGGACCTTCTTGAGAACTCATTCTGTTTTCCCCAGTGAGTTTCATTATGTGAGTAACACACCTTTTCATACCCTACTAGTGAGTTTGTGGCATCATCAATCCTGATAACTAAACCAAATTTTGAGTTGGGAAGGGGGGGGTCCATTTCTCACCTCTGTGGGGTGACTACAACAAAGCACATTTTAGTTATTTTGACATAGGAAACTCATCAGGCAGGGGGGTCTTAGCATCACAATGCAGTTCAATTATATTGACATTATCAAAGAGCCTTAATCTTTTCTGAAAATATATCTTATCATATATGGTATATAAACTGCAAAATTTTAACTAAAACCCTTCAGAGCAATCTTTTCTTACAACTATCATATAATCTTTCTGATATGGCTAGATAAGTTTTGTGAAAACAGAAAAAAAATATATATATATACATATATAATCCTTTGTTTTTCAATTCTTTTGTGTGTTATACAAAATTTAAGTTTTCAAACATTCAAAAATGACCATCTCAGTCAAAGCAGCAAGATTCTAATTGGTTCAGCATTTAGTTTTGGAAAAAAAAAAAAAGAAGAAATAAGAAATCTTCAGTGATTTACTTTCCCAAAGTTCAACTGCCAATCCATATTATATTTAGTATATATGCTATGGAAAAGTTATTCTTTCAGAAGTATTTATACAAAACTAACTCAAATATACTTTAGAAAGTCATCTGATAGTTTTTGCGTTTTTTTTAATTTGCTCTCTATTTTTTTCTTGTAAACCTTTGTAATCTTTGTTGAACAATAAATCCTATTTTATTGGCATTTGGAAACAGTGGAATTTTTGAAGAGTGTCCAGATATCAACCTTGTGGCCAAGACATGTCTGGCAGTAGGGTGCCTATAAGAGAGATATTCTGGCTGTGAGAGTTTCAGGGTTAATAAAATCTGGGAGGTTTATCTACCCGTATTGCATTAAGGCAGATTAGTCTTTGTATAAAAACAACCTTGTTGAGAGAAGATAGGGTCAATTTTCAGAAAAGAGTTTCAGACATCAAAAATAAACTTTAGGTTAAAGATAAGTGACATTGGAGAGAAAGAAGAGCAGGATTAGTAGATGAATCACCAAATGCAGAAAAGAATTGGTCTCTATGTCCATAATAGCTGCTACTGAAAACGAGCATTGTGACAGCTAAGTGTGTGCTGAAGGTTCTTTCACATGATGCCTAGGGTTTATGTCATGACAGTGCTGGTAACACATGAGGCATGTGTTGTTTTGACATTGCAGACAGGCAGAATGAGCAGCAACTTTCCAAGCTAAGCTAATCTTTTTGGTTTCCTGGTACCCGCTTCTGGATTTAGATTCCTTTTGGTTTGGAGTAAGAGAGATGTTTACTGTAACAGAGTTTGCTCTTTCTAAAATATCTATTGGTTTGCTCTTCCACCATCTCCCAAATTTCCTCAGCGGAGTTGGGCACTTTGTATGGATTTCAGTTTTATAAACGTCCGTACATGTGCACGCATGCAAACACATTTCTTTAGAATAATCTCTATGAATGTTTGTTACTTCCACTGGGTCATAACCTTTTTGAGGTTGGGGACTAAAACATAGTCATTGGATTCTTCACCTCTGGCACAGTACTTGATATATGAGAGTTCGAATATATTTCTGGGTGATGTTCTTATTCGAAAGGTAAGCAGATTTACATGAGATTATATAATAGCTGTTAAAAATGTCCTCACTTATAACCCATGCCAGAAGTGTGTCTCTGCTCCATGGTACTGTCATACTGAACTGAAAACTGGTAGCTTTTCATTTGTCATATTTTACTATGCATGATATTATGTCATAATTAACAACTGAACAATGAGCTCCCCTTTGGTGGGAAAGATTGCATCACATTCATGTTTTTATTTCACACAATGTATTGTTCAGAGATGTATTCAATAAATGCTTGGCTTGATATTTCCTCCAAATATGTTTTTGATGACTATTAATTTACCACTAACTATCCTAGATAAAATGAGTAAACATTCTCTGTTTACTTAAGAAATGCAACATAGTTTCTTGGACATATAGACTCTCAACAAGGGTTTGCTGAATGAAAGATTACGCAAATTGGTTGGTCAAGCAAAGCACTGGAATATGTTTTTGATGACTATTAATTTACCATTAACTATCCTAGATAAAATGAGTAAACATTCTCTGTTTACTTAAGAAATGCAACACAGTTTCTTGGACATATAGACACTCAACAAGGGTTTGCTGAATGAAAGATTACGCAAATTGGTTGGTCAAGCAAAGCACTGGAATTCTTATAATGTGAAGGAGAGCAAGTATGATCGTGAAAGCACAAATTACACCTGTTAATCAAAGGAGCAATATTCTATATATGACTGGAGAAAAACAAGAAGTATTGAAGGAATTGGTAACATTTGAAGTAATCCACATATAGGGTTTCAAGGGACAGAGGTAGAAAAGGGTGTTTAGGGACCAGTGAGTGGTGGGGTTTATACTGAAGTAATGATTTGTGCATGAGAGTAATGGGGGATGCCATTAGAAAATCAGGATGGAGCAAATGTTAGGAAAGAACAAAATAGTTTGTAACTATTTAATGCCTTAGTTTAATTTTTTGATGTTTAATGTGTGATGATACAGAGGAAAATCAATTATTAATATTCCTTAAAATTATTTAACCAGTTTGTAAAAACCAAGCACCTGGAACTACTTTCTGATTGTTTGTAGCTACTTTGTTGAATGGGCTCTGGACTAGATGTGGTGCAAGCATGAAAATAAAATAAGATGTTACACTTCTCCACCACACCCCATTAGAATCCCTTTAAAAACTATTTAAATAATTTTAGTATAATCTCTCTCAGAACTTCAAAGACCTTTTACCCTGGTCCAACCCACCCAGACTCTCTCTTTAAAGGAATCCAGGAAGTCTTGTGGTATGACGAGATCTAGCTGCCTCCCTCCAATAGGCTAATGCAGTGCACACGTAGATTCACGAACCCCTGTTTTACCAGCAGGAGAAGCACAGCTCACCCCATTGCAGTCTTTACCTCTGTGGACCCAGGAAGGATCAGTTCCAGGCACAGTCCCTGGCTTTAAACTTTTCTTGGCAAAAGTCACTCACTAGCTTCTCAAGCAGTAGAGGAAGTATATAAAGCTTTCCAAGGGTTGTCTAAGGGGCCCCCTTCCCCCTTTACTTGGAGATGGAGGGGAAACATTTCCTCCCCTCTGCATGCCCTAATGCTACAGGAGAGTCCTCTTTATCTGTCCAACATCCTCTTGGAGGTGAAGCAGCTTGAATGCAACCTGTTAGACTGCCCTGCAAAGGTGGCCTGGCATCTCATTCTAAACTACCTCTCACATTTTTTGGCATTTGGGGATGTCCAAAAAACAAGCCATAATCAACACTGCATAACCACTGTGTAAGGCTATAGAGTACCAGTGGCTCTTCTCTTAGCCTGTTCCTGCAGGCCCATCGACTGATCATCTCTTCATTTTCACCTCCTCATCAACTCCGATGTGGACCTCGCCATTAACCAAAAAAGGTCTGCCTTGTAGTGTGACAGGGTGCTTTAGGGAAGACAATACCATGTACGCATAACACTATGTAGTTCTAATGTCAATCTGGCAGAGTTTCTTCTTTTCTCCCAAGCTAATGTATTTCTTTATGGAGATTAAGTTTCTCCACTCATAGATTTGAAGATTTAGATTTAATGAGTAAAAACTATGACCTAAGGTACAGGCAGATGGGAACTCATATTGCACTGGGCTGGAGGTATATATATATATATTTTTAACAGCAACGTGTGTCAACAAAATCTTTAATTCAAGCTTAGGCAGAGGGTATTCAGGTCAAAATGAACAGCAAAGAAGACAGAAAAGAAAGAATATATGTGAATAGCCAAGATAGAACAGAACCACTGTAGCAAAACAAAAAACAAAAAACAAAAACCTGTCGCAGTTAAAACCCAATGTAAACTGCAGTAATACAGTGCTATCCAGATTTCAACTAAGCAACATTGCCCTTTGATATTTATATAAAATTGGCTTAAGCTCTTATCCCAAGTCCTGTGTAGAAGTCCTGTCCCCAGTACATTCAGGGATTAAAATCTCACAGTCATTTTTGACAGTGCTTTTTATTTCTGTGAAACTCAGATAGCTTCTCCTATATGACTTTGTTTTTGAAACAATATCCACATCAAATGCCTAGAATCTGTGAACGTTACCTTATGAGGGACAAAACAAATCCCCAGATGTGATTAAGTTAAGGATCTAGAAGTAGTGAGATTATCCTGTCTGTTTGGGCCTTAAATGCAATCATATGTATACTTATGAGAGGGGGGTGGGAGAGATTTTACAGGCAGATACACAGGGGAGAAGGTGGTGTGCAGAAGGAGCAGAGATTTGAAAATGCTGACTTTGAAGAATGGAGTGATGTGACCACAAGCAAGGAATGTAGGAAACCATCAGAAACTGAAAGACACAAGGAATGGGTTCTCCCCTAGAGCCTCAGGGGGAGTGCAGTCCTGCCAGCACCTTGATTCCAGCACAATGACACTGATTTTGCACTTCCGGCCTCCAGAATTTTGAAGGAATCAATTTCTATTGCCTTTTGACACCAAGTTTGTGGTAATTTGTTAACAGCCATCAGAAGAAACTAACACACTGTCACTCCTTTCATACTCTATCACGCTTCTGTTCTTTTCTGCTTTCTTTCACTCCTAGTTTCTCTGTTCACTATGCAGAGAAGTTAGCTGTCTCTTTGTGTATACCTGGTTTTCAGGATGTTCACCTTTGCCGACCTAAATCTGGAGCAGGGTACAGTGCAGAATGGTCTACCTACCGAGAGCTGTGTAAAGTGTGGCCGACATTTTCACTATGCAGAGAAGTTAGCTGTCTCTTTGTCTCTTTGTTTTCAGGATGTTCACCTTTGCCGACCTAAATCAGGAGCAGGGTACAGTGCAGAATGGTCTACCTACCGAGAGCTGTGTAAAGTGTGGCCGACATTTCCAATAACCATTTTCTGAATCTTAGGCTATGTAGCATTTATAAATCGTAGTTTTCCCACATAAGCAACTCCATCCCCATCTTGAGTTCTGGGTAAGATGGTACAGGAAGTCTGACAAAAATAGAATTTTACTGACTTAGTTACAACACATATGAGGGTTGGAAATCAGGACAAAAATTCCTTACAAACATAGTAAATACACTTTTAAACACACTTTGAAGGAATGAGTAATGCAACCACACATAAGATATTGAAAGAAAAGGTGAAGAGCACAGCAGGCAATAGACATTCAAGACACGTAATAGACACATAGCTAATTCTATACACTTTTCCAAACCCTCAGTGAGAAGGGGGATTGGATCAAATCAATACTCACATCACCTTGTAATGTTCAGGTAATTAGTTGAATCATTTGTATATTTTGGTAATGCTAACATATTGCGGGGTTTCCCAGACTGTAATTGTCAAAAACACTGGGGACACTTGTTAAACATGCAGATACATTTCTGAGCATCAACCTAGACCTGAATTGGACTCTGACAAAGAGAACTGACAGCTTGTATTTTTAACAAACTAAATTTGAGCAACACTAATCTTCAGAGTGTGACTTCAGTATTCCATTATGTAACACATCTCAGTTTAAGGCTCCTAGCTTCTGCCTTAGGGAACACCTTAATTGGAATGGACTACTATTTCTCTCTACATGACATATATTCCAACCTGCCTCTGCTCTTGATTATTTTCTTTCTTTTCAAAAGGCTTAGACTGACGACCACTGCTTTAAGCTCTCTGGATGATTTCTGAAACTCCTGAGGTATAGAGCAAGATAGTAATCTCCAAGATAACTAGGTCTGGAACCTCATAGGGGGCCAAGAATCACAGCTTTTTACTTTGGAGTTGATGGGTTACTTTGCAGACCAAAATTGTGTAACATAACCTGGTATTTTCAACTAAGGGGAAAAAATGGGTATTTTATATCATCCATTACAGTAATTCTTTTTCTCTGATTCAAGTAAGTTCAAAAAGTGAATTATTGTTTCATTTAATTTTCTTAAATTGAACATTTGTTTTAAAGATGATCTTTTAAAGGCTGGTCAAGAAAAAGTACCCAGTGTTTCTTTTTCAGCTCATCATATTCAAACAGATCCATTTTTATTTTTTAATTGGAAACTTTATTAAATGATATATGCATTTGAAAAAAAATGATATATGCATTTGGAACTTTACTGTGTTTAATAATTTTCACAGCTATCTGAAACAAAATGCACAAGTTAATATTTGTTAACTAATAAACTCTAATTCTGTAATAGCATGTTTTGCAAGGATATTTTGCAAACTACTCTATATGGAGAGAAATGGACTTTCATATGATTAAGAATCATTATAAAAATTACCTTTTTCCATCACTGCTTGCTTACATAGAGTAAAAATTGTTGTAAATTGGGAAGATTAACTTACAAAATATAAACAAATTTTA
>NW_007727156.1:345835-359295 GCF_000696425.1 Galeopterus variegatus | reverse complement strand
ACATAGAGTAAAAATTGTTGTAAATTGGGAAGATTAACTTACAAAATATAAACAAATTTTACTTTTCTTTTTTCCTTGGCAGAAGGAGACCATTTGTTTATAAAAGCTTGAGAGTTTTTATTTAAGAAAACTAACCATCTTATTTCACTGGGGGTTTTATTGTATTGGGGAATAAATCATGCAGCAATAGCATGTTTTTATGGCAAGCTTCTTGTCAGAGAAGCCTTGTTTTGCTTATCAAGGGATGCTCAGGAAATTAACACTCTGCTGCTCTGAAAGGGTCCTCAGACAGACCAGATTGACGAACAGATTGCCTCTGCAATTCCTTCATCCTTTGTCACACCTTAATAATTATGCACAATAAGTACCCAAATGCCTCCTATTGTGCACTGCTCTTGATCACAGTGCCACAGAGGAAGCCGATGTGAACACAATGGATCAGGAGTATTAACTCGATCCCATCTTTCATCAGGTCCTGTACACCAGCTGATGAGTTGAAATTAAACAGCAGTACTTGAAAGAAGCACTTGAAAAAATGTTCCCAACTTGATTATTGGAAAGAGAAAAACTGTTATGTATTATAACTGGAGACATTATAGACATTTCCATTGTACAAACATAAACAAATGACATAATCTCTAATTTGAAAGAGAGCACAGAAAACTTTTTTCTTTACTTTAAAAATCATAATTAAGCTCCTTTTAAATAACTTACTTGGACTAAAACGAGAAAGGAAAGGAAAATTAAAAATCAAAGGTAATATGGTGACACTTCAATAAGTTTCTACTGTCAATTAAATAGTGTGAATCTGTCAAGAGATAATAAAATATTTATTTGGTTTAAGATATTGGAATCTTTTTATACAACTTATGATTAATGTTAGAAAATAAAGGCAGACAATCTGAAGTGGTATTAATATTTTTTCTGATAGTATTTACTGAAGCAGCCTTTTTACTTCGCATCCCGCATGACATTTATATGCACATTTTGTAGTGATTTTGTGATGATTATACTTTGGATACCAATGGTAACTACTGATTAGAATAGTACGTATGATATTGGATTTCTCACTATCACAGTAGTTGGTAACACAAAACTACACATTGCTGAGATAATTATTCAGAATAATACATATGCCAAGTTTCCCTTTGCAAAATTAAAATCATTTTTAGTTTGACAATGTATTCATTTAGCAGGGTTTTTTTTTTTTTCTTTAAATGAATTCAGTGCCTCCAAAAAGTGCTTGATTGACAGACTTTTGGAGAGGAGGCTTCTGTTTATGCCTCAAACGAAGACAGCCTGGGCAGCAGCAGGGGAAGCTTCCACTTTTAGGCAGGTGGAACTCTCAAAAAAGAAAATTCACACTCCTGTCAATACCATTTAAAGTTCTCACTTAACGCCAATTTCACATGAAATAAAGCATTTTGTGGTTGTGACTCACATCTCACTCTCCTTCCCATGCAAAACTGAAGTTTCTCAGCCAATTCTGGAATTAATATAAATCTTCCCATGTCACTGACTCAGGATGAGAGCTTGGAAAACTAATACCACTGTTTCTAAACTCCAATAATATGTCATCCTTTATCTGTGAAATTCATCCTCAGTTCGACTGCGAAAGGATTCAACTAAACTGGAGACAGGAGATGATCAACAGGAATCTGGTTTGTTTCGCATGTTTGGACGTAACAGATTTTATTAAATCCAACAATAGTATTTAGCTTTAAACTTAAAGAGCCATTTCAGTTGAATTTTCCCTGTATGTGGGTAACACTTTTTTCTGCCTAACATTAGTTTTGGCCTTTCTAATTCAAAACTAAATTGTTACATATAGGATTTCCATGACATCTTGATGTCGAGTTTTTTAATAAAAAAACAAAAACACTAGATTATGCTAATTAATAGTTTTATCATGTCTACACATTATTACTAGTACAAATTCTGGAGCATATTAATTGAAATGATTAAATTTGATAACAATTTTCTAAAGGCATTTTAGAGGCTTAATCCCTAAAAATATGACATGTAAATTTTCTTGTGAAAAAAAGTTAAAAACATGGTAAAAATGTAAAAATGCAAGATCTGGTGAAAATATATAATAAAAATAGTTTTGATAATAGCTTTGTCAATTAAAAATCTCTCAATACAGTAATAAAATAGGTCTGATAAATTCTCACAGACTTTTAGTAAATCATTAATATTTTGGATACAATGGGTAGCATATTAACTGCAGGTAAGTATATGTGTTGTGTATTCTTATTCCAGAAAGAAAAAAGGTCATAATCCTGACCACTTTAAATCCTAATATAAATGTTATAACATGTAATCTTTCTAGCCTTTGAAGAAGAAATATTGATTTGACCAACTGGCATTATTTTGACTATCTCCTCTCTAGGATTTGAGGGTGATCTGCTATAACACCTATGACCATATAGGTCATAGATGTTGATTTGGACAACCTAATTTATTTATTGGGCCATTTTTCCTTTTCCTCCTTTCATCACTTACATGCACTCTACTTAAATATAGGTAAAAGAGACCCTTTTTTTTTCTCTCTCTCTAAGCATTATAATAACCATGTACACTAAATTTGTAAGGCTATTGAATAAATGATGAACAGCCATTTTTCCTTTTCCTCCTTTCATCACTTACATGCACTCTACTTAAATATAGGTAAAAGAGACCCTTTTTTTTTCTTTCTCTAAGCATTATAATAACCATGTACACTAAATTTGTAAGGCTATTGAATAAATGATGAACCTTGAGCTTGAAATGTGCTGTATTATTCTATATACATAAAAATGTAAGGAGCATTATTCTGGATTAGCCAAATGGTGTGTTAAGACCATAATTACTTATAATAACGATAGCAAGATATCTTTCAAAGAATTTTAAAAAATGAGGGGTAGATGTCATTTTTTAATTTTCAACCCCAATGCCAGTCAATCACTCTTTTTACTGTTTAAGGAATTCTCCACCATAAGCTGACCTAGTCTATTTCTCATATGAGATGCTGAAAATGTTATATTTTCACTCGCCAGCTCTCACTTGCAGCTGTGGAATGGGTGCAGTTTCTCACTCTCTAGACTCTACCAAGCATAAGAACCTGCCACTCATTTTGAATCTAGTGAGATATAGAAGCAGGAACTGGAGTTTTTTCCTGCTGAGACTGATGTCAGGAGCAACAACTACAGTGAGCTTCCAGAATCAGCAGTGTCAGTGGTTATAGTACTGGTATTTCCTGTGTAGCAGAGGTAGACATGCCAGTACCTGCTGTGGTGTCTGTGCCTGGAAACGGCAGCACGGTGAAGTGTGTTTTGTAGCTTGGATTGATTTACTAGTTTTATAAAAGTGCTGCACTTTTGTAAGTAGTGCTTTGATTTTTTAAAGAAAAAAATTAGGATATTTTTGTATGTGAAATATTCTCTATCATCAAAGGAAAAAATCAACAGAATAAAATGTGAGAAAATGTTTGCAAATTAGACATCTAAGGGGTTAATATCCAGAATATGTAAGGAACTCTTATAACCCAGCAACAAGAAACCAAAGTGACATACAATCCCTACCCCTGCCCTCCACCCCGAGTCATAAGCACCACTAAAACTATTTACTTATTCTCTGTCTCTACAGGTTTGCCTATTGTAAGCATTTCATGTAAATGGCATCATATAATATGAGATTATTTGTGGCTGACTTATTTCAGTTAGCAAAACATTTTTAAGGTTCATCCACAGTGTAGCATATGTTGCTTCTCTATTCCTTTTTATTGCCAAATAATATTCCATTTATTGGTATATCACATTTTATTTATCCATTCCTCAGTTGATGGGTATTTGAGCTTTTATTTTTATTTTTTTTTATAATAGGACCACTTATTTGCTCCCTCTTTTTTATTGAAATGTAATTGATTCTACATATTTGTGGAGTACAGAGTTTTACATCTTGGCTAAAACAAATAATAATGTTATGAGCATTCATGCACACATTTTGTGTGTGTGGAGGAATTTTTTTTCTGGGACACATACTACAAGTGGAATTGTTGAGTCATGTGATAACTCTATGTTTAATATTTTGAAAAACTGTCACACTGTTTTGCAGTACAGTTGTACCACTTTAAGTTCCCACTAATAATGCATGAGGGCTCCAATTTCTCCATTTCTTCCCCAACACTAGTGATTTTCTGTCTAGTTTATTCTAGTCATTCCAGTGAATGAAGGTGGTATCTCACTACAGTTTTCATTTCCACTTTCATCATGGCCTTGGGTTAAGTTCCCACTAATAATGCATGAGGGCTCCAATTTCTCCATTTCTTCCCCAACACTAGTGATTTTCTGTCTAGTTTATTCTAGTCACTCCAGTGAATGAAGGTGGTATCTCACTACAGTTTTCATTTCCACTTTCATCATGGCCTTGGGCATGTACACAGTCTCCTCCTAACCTGCTCAGAAACGATTGTGGTTTTGGCTGTGCTCTTTGTGTCCTTCTCTTATCGTCCTGTTAGGCTTTGGATGATCTGTCTCTAGTGGCATTGCATCCAGTTAGCCTTCACTAATTGCAAGCTAGGGTGTATTGTTTTCAACAGTGATCTGGGTTATATATTTTTCCAGTCTTATCCAAATAAAATGTGGCCCTTTATGCAGGTATAGACTCAAAAATTTCTTTCAGGCCAGACTTTGCAGCTCTCTTTAAATCGAGGAGGGCTTGTTTTAAATTTTTTGTTTTATTTTTTTCAATTGAAACATAATAGTCGTACATATATTTGGGGTAAAATGTGGTATTTGGATATGTGTATACAATGTGTGGTGATCAAATGAAAGCAATCAATATATCCATTGCCTTAAACATTTGTCATTTCTCTGCGTTGTGAACATTCAACATCCTCTCTTCTAGCTATTTGAAATTATACAATAAATTGTTATTAACTATAGTAAACACTGGAACTTATCCCTCCTTTCTGTATTTTTGCATCTGCTGACAAGTCTCTCTGTACATCCACCACCCCTTGCCCTTCTCAGCCTCTAGTAGCTACCATCCCACTCTCTACCTCTATGAGATCCACATTTTTTAGCCTCCACATGTGAGTGAGAACATGTGGTATTTATTTTTCTGTTCCTGGCATATTTCACTTAACATAATGTCCTCCAGGCTCATCTATGTTGCTATGAATGACAGGATTTCATTCCTTTTTATGGCTGCATAGCAGTTCATTGTGTATATATAACTCATTTTCTTTATCCAATCATTGTTTGTTGGACACTTAAGTTGATTCCATATTTTGGCTATTGTGAACAGTGCTGGCAAGAATGTGGAGAAAATGTAACTCTTATACAGTGTTTGTGTTTGTAAATTAGTACAGCTATTATGAAAAACACTACAGAAATTTCTCAAGAAACTGCATATAGAACTACCATATGATCCAGCAATCCCACTACTGGGTATATTCCCAGAGGAAAGTAAATCAGTATGTTGAAGGGATACCTGCACTTCGCTCTTTTTGTTATACCTCTGTGTGATCCACTTGGTGCTACCATGGAGCTACCTCTAAATTGCTCTGCAACAAGATCTCCATTCATTTCAACCCTGCACATGGGCATGAGTGTTTCTCTTATGTTTCAAATAAAGTCCATCCCTTTAGAGAGAGCTATAGTTCTTTCTTTTCTTGTAGCTTGCATCATCCCGTTTAGAAGCTTCCACTGTTTCAGAGAAGCAGGCAGTGACAGTGGCCTGTTCCTCTTGGAATGATAACTCTGCCTTAGGTTTGGGCACTGGAGTGGTGTGTAGTAACATTGCCTTTCAATTTGCCTCTGTGGCATGAAATCTCTACCCTACGAGCAAGCTGGAGTGAGAGGCAATTGGGTCCCAGTTTTCTTGTACTGTTGCACCTGGGCTTAGTTTCCATTCTACAAGTGGAGGCTGGGTAGAAAGGGAACCCCACACCACTTGGCTATGCTTGCGTGGAATAAGGTCGGTTTGTGAAACACAGATATGGGAAAAAGGCATGAATAATGCTCACAGTCTTTCCTTCTCAGGGAGAAGTCATTGCATTAGACTGGGAGCTGAAAGAAAAGTGAATCCCATCTTTTTTAATGTACCTGCCCACAGTAGGGCTTTTGTCACACTGAACTGTGGGACGAGAGGGAGCAAGTATGGATGAAATATCACAGACAGAGATTGCATAAATTTTCTTAAATATATGTTGTTCCATTTGCTGTATATCCTTTGAACAATTTCTAGAGACTTACAGAGGTTTTTATTTTTAAATGTGATTTTCATGAGTTATGGTTGTTTTGCTGGAAGTTATGGTGTTTTGTTTTAGAAGAGGGTTCAAGGAGATCATCACACCACGATTTCACAAGCATTTCTCATTCTTTGTACATTTTCATAGTTGGACAAGTTTATCTTACAGTATTTATGTATTTTCCAGTTGCTTCCCTTGCACATGTGTTTTGGAGGGCAGATCCTATGTCTCTAAGTTCTGTATACTCATTTCAATGGTTTGTTAAATAAATACAATATACTTTCTGCATCTAATAGTTTGTATAAACCTCTTGCATTTAATATGTTGAATTTCCCCCCAGTAGTCATCTTCTCTGTCCTGTGGGCTATGTCTACTTTCCACATTTCTTTCTTGTCTACCCGGACATATCTCACAATCCATGTAGCTCCATGAATCAAAACACTGATCCTTGAAAGCACGCTGTCTCCTCAGTTAGTTCTGCTGTATTTCCTTGTATTCTCTGCAAATCATAGCATTATAAAAGAAATAGATTTACTATATATTTCCAATAATATCCCCAATGATAAATATAATTGCCTTATATTGAGTGCTTGCTATATGTCAAGTCTTCCGCTAAATTTTTCATATGTGCTTTTTCACTTAATTCACAAAAATCTCTGCCAGTTGTATATTAGAAGCACGAATAAGGACAATAAGAAAGAGAAGTTAAGCAACATTCCCAGTATCACACAGCTGACTTATATACTCCTGAACAGGAACTGGAAAATATTTTGTCTTATTCCAAAGCCCATGGGATCATGCTTCACATTTACTTGACACTTTTACTGTCAGCAGCATATTAAGGTATTTTTAGAAACCAGATAACAACAAATCTACATACAATATTAACATAGGTAAATCAAGGTATTGCAAATATTCTCATTAGGTGATTTAGCAGAAATGCCTAATTTTTCACATGCTCACAATAATAAATTTATCATGGTTTTCTTAGTAAAATACCACAATTAAAGGCAAGAGGTCTTTATTTTATTTTTATGGTATTCTGAATTGAATATGGCAGAAAAGAAAAAATAATATTACCTTAAAGTCTATTTCCCCCCCAAATCTGCCATGTTCATGTGCTCAATTAATATCTTCTTTTTCATTATGTACACAGGAACCATGTTACATGGTTTACAGTAAGAAACCATTGTGATCTGAAATGCCAAATACAACATCATATTTCTTATATTTCCCCCCCAAATCTGCCATGTTCATGTGCTCAATTAATATCTTCTTTTTCATTATGTACACAGGAACCATGGTACATGGTTTACAGTAAGAAACCATTGTGATCTGAAATGCCAAATACAACATCATATTTCTTGGCTCTAATATCATTAGACAGTCATATTTTATGGCTGTGACAGCAAGGCTATGACAGATGACACTTTGAGAGTGCTGGGGGAGGAAGCTTATAGACTACTTAATCAAATGGTTGCGATGTCTAAAAGGATTAAAGTCAAGCAGACTCTGACTCATAAAATTATGTTTCCTATTATTATTTTAAAACTGACAATGAAATACTGTCTATCTTAAATGTATGTGTATGGGTGTGTGTACATTTGTGTGCATTTCCTATATTTTTTTTCAAAAAATAATTCCATAGGACAAAACCAACATGATTTTTTTGAGAAAACTGCATATCATTTTTCTGCATTTATTTTTTTGTTTATTTTATTTTACTTTTTATTGAAACATAATTGATTATACATATTTGTGGGGTACAGAATTGAATATCAATACCAGTTTGCAACATGTGATGATCAAATCAGGATAATTAGTACATTCATCATTACAAAATGTGATCATGCTTTGTGAACCTTCACCAATTTCTCATTAGACCACCCCTGCCATTTCCTATCTCTAGTAACCACAGTTCTGTTCTCTCCTTCTGTAAGTTTGACTTATTATTGTGATCTTTCCTTCTTTCTTTCTATTTAATTTTGGATCCTACTCATTAGTGAGGACATGTGGTACTTCTCTTTCTATGCCTGGCTTATTTTCCTTAACATAATTTTCTCCATTTTCATCTGTGTTGCTGCAAATGGCAGGATTCATTCTTTTTTATGGCTAAGTAGTTTCATATATAATATTTTTAAAATGTATGTATGCATTTATATACTTTCTATGCTTTCTGAATAGATGAAATAATGCTCCTGGTAAACTAGCTATCAACACTACTTTCTAAGTAGTGAATATTAGACTGTTGAATGACTACAAGCACCACACATACCAAAGAAAGAGAGAAAGAAAGAAAATGGCATTACTCTTAAGGTTCAGAGACATTTATTGATATATTTTTGAACATTGCTCTTCAAAATAGATATGAGCAGTTACAATCCAAATTCACTGCTTATGGTTAGAATTGCATTTTTTTTGGTTATGAATATTCATGACATACGAAGCTGATTGTCACCCCTCATGCCCATGATGTGAGGTCCAGATTCATACTGGAAGCATACCCATTACCACAAATTGCATTTGTGCCACATGTCCTGCATCCAGTTATCCCCAACCTTCCTTTCCCTCCTCCTTTCCCCCCACTCCACTTTATAGTCCAAGGAACGTTCTTTCCCTCTGCAAGTCCAATGCACTACTGTGGTGTTTTTTTCCTTCCTTCTTTCTCTCTTGCTCCCACATATGAGTGTGTACATATGGTATTTATCACTCTGTGCTTTGCTTATTTCACTCAACAGAACTTTCTACAGGCTCACCAATGTTGCAAATGGGAGTATTTCATTCTTTTTCATGGCAGAGTAGTATTCCATGGTATATATGTATACTACAGTTTCCTTATACAATCATGCATCGATGGACGTTTAGGTTGGTTCCATACCTTTTCTATTGTAAACAGAGCCACAATGAATATGGGAATGCAGGTATCCCTTTGACATGAAGATTTCCATTCCTCTGGGTATATACCCAGAAGTGGGATTGCTGGATCATATGGAAGACCTATACTCCACTTTATAGTCCAAGGAACGTTCTTTCCCTCTGCAAGTCCAATGCACTACTGTGGTCTTTTTTTCCTTCCTTCTTTCTCTCTTGCTCCCACATATGAGTGTGTACATATGGTATTTATCCCTCTGTGCTTTGCTTATTTCACTCAACAGAACTTTCTACAGGCTCACCAATGTTGCAAATGGGAGTATTTCATTCTTTTTCATGGCAGAGTAGTATTCCATGGTATATATGTATACTACAGTTTCCTTATACAATCATGCATCGATGGACGTTTAGGTTGGTTCCATACCTTTTCTATTGTAAACAGAGCCACAATGAATATGGGAATGCAGGTATCCCTTTGACATGAAGATTTCCATTCCTCTGGGTATATACCCAGAAGTGGGATTGCTGGATCATATGGAAGACCTATCTGTAGTTGTTTGAGAAACCTCCATACTATTTTCCATAGTGGTTGTACTAATTCACAGTCCCACGAACAGTGTAGGAGTGTTCCCTTCCCTCCACACCCTCACCAGCATTTGTTATTCATTATCTTTTTGATTCTAGCCAGTCTAACTGGGGTGAGGTAGTTTCTCAATGTAGTTTTAATTTGCATTTCCCTGATGACTAGTGATGTTGAGCATTTTTTCATGTACCTGTTGGCCATTTGTATGTCTTCCTTTGAAAAATGTCTATTCAGCTTCTTTGCTCATGTTTAATTGGGTTATTCATTTTTTACTGTATAATTGCTTGAGTTCTTTGTATATTATGGATATTAATCCCTTGTCAGATGAATAGTTAGCAAAGATTTTCTCCCACTGTGTAGGCTGTCATTTCATTCTGTTGGTTGTTTCCTTTGCTATGCAGAGGCTTTTGGGTTTGATATAGTCCCGTTTGTTTATTTTTTCTTTTACTGCTCATGGAAAAAAAAAAAAAGAAAAGAAAAGAAGAAAAGAAATGTCCACTTACCACAGCTTACAAAGCAAAAATTTTAGGAAGCTAATATGACAATTGGAAAATCTACTAACAAAGGAGTTTAAAATATGATTTCCTCTCAATTAAAATTTCCAAAATGCTGCATGGCTACCCTATGCTGTTTTTTTCCCAAATGTTTTCTAAGAAAATTTATTATCAGATTAATGTTTCTTGTAGAAACTCTGTATTTTCCAATAGAAAATTATAGGCAAGATTAAGTATGATGTCTCCAAAGTCCTCCCTTTATTGCTCCATTCTCCTTTATAATCATCTTCTTTGGATGTACGGCAATACCATTTTTGACAAATTTAACGACCAGGAATTTCACCTATTAAAAACAAGTTACTGAATTTAAAAAATAACATTTATTAACAGTGAAAACGGGTATGACAAACCTTGCATAATCATTCACACAATAATTGAAGGAATATTATGATTTCTCTTACTTACACCAGGAATAAATAGGCTTCGGGTTAGTACATTCATGAATGAAGTCTGATTTTCAAGAAATGTTTCTTAAATTGAGCAAGAAATACCTGTAATTTGTACAGACATCACTAAAATGAAAATCTATCTTGCTTGTTTTAGGTTTTGTATATATTTAACCATTTTCAAAAGTATCTTGCTTTTGTGTAATGTAGCATAAAGACAAGAACCCATTCAGCTGATCTAAAACTATGGTTCAAAGTTAAATGATGATAGGTCTCAAATGAATGTTAATGGGTGCAAAACCAAAGCCTCTATCCAGCTCCATATTATTTTTGGTTTTCAAAAGGGGAATAACATCTTGATTGTTATATAGAAATTTCTGATTTTTATTGTTGATTCAAAATGCTTTAATTAAAAAAACCTAAAACTCTGTGAATCAGAAACCATGCACACACAAAGGAAAAACACACATACATATGCACACATGCACGTATATATATGTGTGTGCATATATATATGTTATTACAACCCATTGACTATATATTTTGATTTGGCTGTGCTTGACATATTCTTATTCAACTCAATGACAGTAAAAAGGGTTGGTTGGAGAGATAGTGGAAACTTTTTTTTTTTTGTAAAGTGGAGAAACCATGGTGAGTAGTTTTAGTTTTTAAAAATAGTAGGTAATATCAACATGTTCATATTTTGTGTAATAAAATATGATCTTTTCCAAAGCACATTTATATTTTTGAAATGCATATCAATCATTGGCTGTAAGGATCACAAAAATGCTTATTTTGGCTGTGATCCTAGCTGTCACAGACTCTCAAAGATTTTATTGTGGTGTTATGGAAACATGCAAATTTCTCATCTACTGGGAGCATCCTTATGTACTGGACAGAATATATCCAAGTATACAGCATGCAAATAACAGGGGATAACCAATGTATGTCTAGATGCAATTATCATAAAAAGTTCGTATATTTTCTACGTCTGTCGCTACTAAGAAGTCATCAACATTTATGTTGCACTTAGAAAAAGTTTTGGGTGCCAAAGCAAAATTTAAAATTTTGTGCAATATATTTTTCTTAAACATTACAGAGTAAAATATTTGAGGAGAATTCTTAGGACATAATGGGTTACAGCAGGTTTACTACTACCTCATTGGTTTGATGATAATGTTACACTTAGAAGGCTTATAGCCTATTAGGATGCTGCATCTCCCTGGGTAATAGATCCCTCTTGTACAATTGAAATGAGATTAAAAGCAAATAAACGTCCAATTAGTATCTCTCAGGTTTAAGTATCTTTAATAACTGTGTGATGAAACAACATAACAAATTTGTAACAACTTAAAGGACTTTGAAGATCCTTAGAATGCTGTGAAGCTGTTTCATCTTGATGCTCTGTGTTCTTACGCATATATTTTGAGACAACTATTTCGTTTTTGTCTAAAAGCACCAATCCAAAGATCCAAAGACTAATGTTATGTTTCCCATTATAGAATAAGTTAAATTCCAGCATTTGTAATTGTTCACTACATATATTAACATTTTACACACAGCTAAACAGAAATGGTCTAAGATGATTAAGAAATCATATGAAAAATAGAGTTCAGGTCTAGATGGCGGAACAGATGGTCCCCAGTGTCACTCTCTCCCACAAATCAACCAATATACAACTATAAACATGTAACAACAGCCAATCTGGGGCTGCTGGAGCTCAGGGGAAGAAGAGGAGAGACCTACAGAGTTCATGAAGGGGAGACGACGAGAGAGAGAAAAAACTGCTCGGAGCGTTTTGGGCCATAGCTGCTGTAATACTGGAGCTGCTGAGTGCATGGAACAGGAGCCAGCAGAAGCCACAGCTGTGCCCTTTGGATGGAGTTACTTGGAGGCAGCAGGGGAGAAGAGGGCCTTGGTGACCCCCAGACCAGCAAGACCACTGATAGGGTTCCCGTGGACCCACACAGGAGCAAGGAGCCAAAACAGCTGAAAAAGGGGAGTCATTCAGAGGCCTGTGAGTCATCACAAGGGACTGGTACAGGGCCCATCCCATGGAAGATGTTTGGATCACAGGCAGTAGGGGAGATGGGCCCACCAGGAGAGTACTGGGACGCAGCAAGGACAGCCGACTGCCCCCCCCCAATTAGCATAGGACCACTCAGAGGAGACTGGTTGGGAATGCAAAATAGCATGGGGTACAATTCAATGAGAAGATTCAGGCCCAGATCAGAGTTTCTACACAACCCAGGTGCACCTGGTCTCTGGAGAGCTGGAAGTACTTATAAGGTCAACCATTAAACCCTGAGCTGCACAAAAAGGTCTTCCCTAGGAAAACAGCAGCAAAGCAGCAATTTAGCCCAACCTCACAGCTCAAGTACTGGTTCTCACAGGAAGTTCCCTGTTTTAGAAGTAAGCAAAGGATGAAAAATTAGTTCAGGTCCAGGCATACCACCAGTGACTTGGCATGCTCAGCCTGGGGTAGGGAGCCAGGGACTGGACCCCCCCACCCACATCCAGGCATACCACCAGCACCAAGGAGCATGCTAAAAACATCACCTCCATGTGGGCAGGCCACCACAGCCACCACAGTAACTATGGCTGCCATGAAAGAGGCTAGACATCACAACCACCACACAGATGGTCCACCAGCCGCTGGAGTGCATTGACACAGGAAGAGTCACCAGAAGAGACAAAAGAAAAGAAGAGGATGTCTCTCTCCACAAACCCGATTCCAGAGTGACAGAAGAAGCATCTGCTCTATGATAACATTGGGGGACCTGAACATACCTTTCAGCATTGGACAGATCATCTAGGCAACAAATCAACAG
>NW_007727156.1:343225-343724 GCF_000696425.1 Galeopterus variegatus | reverse complement strand
TTGAAACCCTTCAAAGGCTCCCTGTTACCTGGAGGATAAAGTCTAAACTTATGTTTAAGACGGTAAATGTTCCTTACATTCTGATGGCTGCCTGCCCTCATACACACTCCATGTATGATTCTGAAACATCGGGGCACTCATTCCTCACCTCTGGGCCTTGCACATGCTCTACCTGGAGCATTCTAATCCGTCTTCATTTCCTCCTCTTTGTCTTTCTTTACTGCTGATGAGTGTCCTCTTCCTGAAACCTCCCTGAACCTCCTACTCTGTGGTAAACATACCTTCCATATTCTCCCCAAACCACTTATGATTTACTGCCCAAGTACTCATTTATTTCTTTAGGTGGAATAAAAAAATCTTCCTTGGCGTTAAGATGAGCAGACGACAGTCACCCCATAAACAATTTTGGGGGCAGATGCATGGAGAAAAGAGTGCACACAGCTGAAAATCATCTCACATTAAATAGTCCATGTGAGAGGCCATGCACATTTCTTGACAG
>NW_007727156.1:324516-341510 GCF_000696425.1 Galeopterus variegatus | reverse complement strand
AAAAAAAAAAAAAAAAAAAAAAAAAAAAAAAAAAAGAAAATATTTATAACACTCCATCAGAGGAAATGATTGCTGAGTCAAAAAGTAGTATCAGAAATACTAACTGCAGAATATGTTTGGAGTTCTCTGGATATTTGTATTTTTACATATTTCATGATTGTTAAGTCTATATATACTAGTTGTTGTAGTGAAATGCTACAAAAATATCAAAGAAGAAATTTTCCTGGTAACTTCCAAACAATAAAATCATATTACACTCAGTCTTCTTTACCTAAAAGTCTTCTTTTCACCATATCAGCAATTGCAGTCACTGAAATACTGAATGTTACCAAAGTTTATGATATCTACTTATGGGTATGATTCCAAATTTTATGTTTTTATATAGGTGCTTTTCAACTAGAGCCTATTATGATTTTTAATAATATAATCAGAGGACAAGGTATGATTTAAAGCATTTTTATTAACTGATTAATTGTCCTTGAATCATTTCCTCTTCAAGATTTTTACCCTCATACCTCACTTTAAAAAGTAAAATTTTCTAAAACCATACCTACTATTTCTTTTCCAGAAACTTACTGGATGTTTATTATATTTTTCATCTAGATACATATCTTATCATCAACTTGAAATTGGGCATAATAAGTCAAAACAGCTCTAGAGCATTTCTTTTTTTTTTTTTTTTTCGTGACTGGTAAGGGGATCATAACCTTTGGCTTGGTGTTGCCCGCACCATGCTCAGCCAGTGAGAGCACCGGCCATCCCTATATAGGATCCGAACCCGCGGCCTCAGCGCTCCCAGTGCCGCTGCGTTCCCAGTGCCACTGCGCTCCCAGTGCCACACTCTCGCGAGTGAGCCACGGGGTCAGCCCTCTAGTGCATTTCTAACTAAGTTATTTCTGACTAAAACTAAAAGTGTTACTTATAATTTAAAAGAACTGAAATATAAAAAACTATATTTAACTATTTTGTGTTATATTTTATTGCATTTGTTGTTATATTACACATTATATTAAAATAGGAAAACATAAATTTATTCTGTTTTTAAAACTTACACTTCATGTTTTAGGATGTTTTTTCTAGGCTTTGGCTAAAAACAATCTCTAAATTGTTATAGCTTGCCACATATATTGTTTTTTTTCAGCAATACCTGATTTATTAACAAAAGTTTCTGTATAAATACATATTTTTTTGCATGACAACTTGTGAATTAATTAACATTCTAGAGTAAATATGTACTAAGTAAAACCTGCAAAGAAATCAACAATTAGGTCCAATTTCCACCAGGTGAGTCTTAAAGACAGAGAGGGTAGAGACAGAATTTAACAGGGGGAAGTATAGGTTTTCAACTCTCTCATGAAACAAATCCCACCTTCCCCAAGACTATGGACTTGTTTCTTTTCTTTTTTTAAAGATGTTTATTTTTAAAAGAAACTTTCATAGCATCCCCTGAGATGAGTATGGATTCTGTTTATTCCCCAAAACTTTATTTATTTATTTATTTATTGTACATAGTCGGTTGTACATATTTGTGCAGGACAGAGTTGAGTATCAATACCTGTGTGTAATATGTGATGCTCAAATCAGGATAATTGGTATATTCAACATTATACGATGTGATCATTTTTCATCTTACCACATATACATTCTGAGATCTTGATTGAGAATTCAGAAACAGTAAAAAAAAAAATTGTCTAAAAAAATAGAAGAAAAAGATACTATCTAGCATGAATTATGTTCAGTTTTGGAAGGAGAATTTATTTCAGATTCCTGTTCTGACACTAAAAAAGCAGGCAGACCCTTCAATCCCATGATTTAGGAAAGTCTTATTGGAATGAGTGCTCTTTGGTTATACTGTTCATTCCTTTAGTGCTGGATCCTGAAGCCAGTGGTTTAATTGTGTCTATGACTAACTTCTATTGTGCAAAGAACTTAATTACATACTGTGGTTCAGTTTCTATTTTGCCAGGCAGTCGTTCATCCATAAAAGCATGCTGTAGAAAATCAGTGGTAAAATGTAAAAGTAATTGAAAGCACATGATCCTAGTCAGGAAGCAAATAAGTAGCTTTCAAAGAAAAGCCAGAATGCTTTAACTGTAAGCTGGATTGCACTCCTAAAGCAAAGAAAAAATTGGCGGCCAAGAAGAAATATTTTGTAATTTTATTTACTGTTCAACATTACAAAATTATTTGAACCTACTTTTGCACTTTTGATTACTGGACAGTTAGTGAAATTCACCAAGCAAAACTAAAACATTTTTAAAATCCTAAAAATTTTAAAAAGAATAATGTGCTCTTTGGAGGGATACTCTTCATCACTTTTGTTTTTTTGTGAGATAATAATTCTGGCTTTTAATTTATGATAGCAGCTCCTTGGGAACTGAGAGGACAGCTTTGCAATGACCCTGGGTTATTAAGGCAGGCTGGGTTGAAAGATTTGGGTAGTTTTGAAACTTCATATTGCTTTACAGATGCTAGCTTATAATATCAAGACACAATCTTGAAAATAGTAGATGTTCTGTCTATGACAGTATTGGCTTCAAATGATATATATTTATAAGTGAACATGCTTAATTTAAGCAGAAGAGATTAATTTAAGCATAAACTACATTTCCTAGTTAAAGTAGGCCACCTGAGGGTAAGGAATACAATGTCCCTTGCCATCCATAATTACTTTATGTAATTCTTTTCTTTGTTTTAGTGAAAAGAGTAAAGTTTAGCATAATTGCATTTCAGGTGCTTTATTTCAACAGTTGATATTTACCATTTAAATGTTGATTTATACTCTGAAGGAATTAAGAAAATTTTTTAAGTTCATTTCTGTAAAAAGTGTTTACAATCTTCAGTTTAAAACTTTGAAATTCAACAAATAGAGATGTTAAATGATAAATTCCTAGGAATTCTCATTTGGTCTAAATGCAGAAAGACATTATGTGAGGGACAAACATGATGTGACACAAGAAGCATTCATAAAGCACCAATACAAACATTGATTTGCAGTCTAACTTGCCTAGGGTTTGAGTTCCAATTCTGCTACATACTGGTTGTGAGATCTTGGATAATGTAATGCCTCTGAATTTTTATTTCCTCATGTGTGAACTTACAACAATTATGACATTTTGCAGGGCTGATGTATCACATGAGATAATGTATGTACAGGGCTTGACTCATAGTGAATGCTCCATAAGTAGGGACTGAATTGATGAGAGCAGTGGGCACAAAGTGAGGAGGGGTGAATTCTGGCAGCTCTGTGATGCTGTGGTCCTGATGACCCTCCTCATTAAGTACCTTAAGAAGGAAGTTCTACGGAAACGATAAAAATGTATTCAGGATTTCCAGAATCAGTGAGCTTCCTGACCCTGAACGTGTTTCTTCTGTTATTTATGAATCCACACATTTACCTGTCTTATGCAAGATTTTTGTGAGAATTTAGCCTTGATATATAATCTCAAGGATCAATTTTGTTGTTTATTTTTTCTATTAAGTTATGAAAGCTTTCTAAGCACCTCTAAAAGGGCGGGCAAGATAGTGCCTCTTCCTTTTACTAGATTTTCCCAGGAGGTGAAGTGGTAGATGAAGGTGATATGTAACAACTGGTGAGCTAAAGGCTGTGTAGAAGAGGTTACACATGTATATATCAGTGTTGAGGAGTGTGTAGTAGTCTTTTATATCCCAGTATCCACACAGGACTGACATTCACAAATTAGGAAGAAATCAGAAAAACTGAAAATAGCACTAAAAAAAAGCATTTTGCTAACATTCTAATTATTGGAAAAATTGAGAAATTATAATTATTTTGCTCAGGGATGAGTGAGAGGTGTGATCTAATATGCAGGTTAAGAATTCTAAAATTTAATAATTAGTATTTGGTAAAATGGTACAAAATAATGGTGTATTTGAACTTGAATAATTTAGATCATTTATGAGGAATAACTTCCCTAAAAATAAAGGAGATCTACAGTCAAGAAAGTTCCCTGCGGGTGATATAGAAATTACCCTGATTGGTTTTAAAATCACAGATTACAAAATGTTAAAGTCTGGGGACAGGAAAGATTATTTCAACCAAACCTTTGATTTTACCTGTGGAATCTTAGCTGTTTCAAAAATTAGCCTGTCTCCTCATTATGCTTAAATTATAATCCTGCCTAGAGACAAATAGGTAAATTTATATTTATTAGTTGAGAAAACATATCACAATTTCATGATAAGCTTAAAGAGATTAGGAAAACACATTGCTTTACTTAAATATTCATCTTAGACAACAGCAAGGTAACCACAGAAAACTACTCTTAATATATAGATATTATTGTCTATATTATTTTATTGAAGAATGTACAACTTACTCCTGAAATAAAAAAGAACAGAAATAGACCAGGCTTATTTGCTCTAATACAGACCCAAATTTCTGTGAAAGACGGATCAGAAAGAAACTCTCCAGGGGAAAATTTGCCAAAGGCATCATCTAATCATATAATCAGTATAAGTAGGTCATGAAAATACTCAAGATACTTGCCCTCTAGAAAGTTTGACCTAAAAGAATCCTTTTTTTAAAAATATAATAATAATTTAGACCTAGAAACACACCGTCACTAAGTATATCAAATGGAACTTGAGAGTGAATGAACAAGTAAACGTATGGACTTAATATCACTAGATGAAAGGCCTCTAAGATGAATGAGTTTGGCTTCTTTTAACCCACTATGAATAATTACACTTGAGATCTTAGCTTGGCCATCAAAGATTCTGTGGCACTGACAATAAATGAATATAAAATAAGCTTAATAACAAAAGTTTAAAACACTTTTTCTATTTTACTTTGAAAATCCTCTCTATTTCCCTATTTAATCAATCTTGAATTGCTAAGGAAAACCAATAATTCTTCAGAGAAGTGTTTTAAGTGCTCATAGCATAGGGAAAAAAAAGGTCACCCTCTCTCCTGAAGAATGCACTATTAAACAATCTGTAAGATGTGTTTTAAATATATACCCATATAGCCAGACAACCACTGCCACCACAAAGAAGGAAAATGGTCCAAAAGTGACTCAAACAGAAATTTTTGTACATCCTGCAGAAAGCTGGGGCCTTTCAACATATTTGTGGCTTCATTGCAGGAAGCAGACTCTTATTTGTTGATGAAGCTATTATGTAGTTATGAAGCATTGCTCTTTTCACTGAGGCTATGCAATATTTTTTTTAACTGTTGGTTAAAATACAGCAAATTTAAATTCTTCATCAAAAAGCAGAAAATCAAAAACTGAGATCAATCTCCTACCCAGTATCGTAGGAAATTTGCCACCTCCAAGATAAGAGGATATGTTTCCATTTATAATTTCCTCATGATTAAAACTCGACTGTGCAAAGCCAAGTTCTTTCAAGCTGATGGAATTTGGCATAAAAGTCAGTGCATTTTTTTTTAATAATTGAAATATCTCAGTTGTTTCTTTAGAATATAAATAACAAAATTCCAAGTTTTCCTAAAATCCCGTTTCCTGCCTCCTAACTTAAATATGTAGTACAATCATGAAGCTGAAAAAGAATGGTTTTCAAATGTTTTTACATTATGCCTAATAGAAGTCTAAAGAGAGAAATATTTTTTCAATACTCTCTACTAAATAGTTTATGTTATATCAAAGGATGACTTTCAAATGAAAAAAAAATGTATACTAGAAGAACTTTAACTTATAGGCTCTGCTATGAAATATGGTATATTAATTAATAAATGGACATACCAATTTTTTTAGTGTATATAAATATATATGTAGTTCTATGATCAGCACTGATATATGTGTGGTGCAAGTATGTGGGTGTGCATGAGCATTTACAATATATTTAAAACTGGATAAATTGTATTGCAGATTGGATTTTTATTTAAAGTATGTGGTAGAAATTAGATTTGCTTACCAATATTTCTTGTACATAGAAAGACTGCATTTCTCTACTACCTTAAAATAAATCATGGACTTGGATTGCTTTGCCAATGAAATGTGCCTTTAAGAACCTGTGTGCAATTCTCCCCTCTCTTTCTCTGCTGCCCGGATCTAGGAGGCCTTGTGTTTAAGGCAGAGCAGTTACAGGATGCTGGTGCCAATGAAATGTGCCTTTAAGAACCTGTGTGCAATTCTCCCCTCTCTTTCTCTGCTGCCCAGATCTAGGAGGCCTTGTGTTTAAGGCAGAGCAGTTACAGGATGCTGGACCTTCCCACCACGTTGCTTTATGGAGGACAGTTGCCTTGGATTGTTGCCCAGATCTACAGCAGACATTGTGTAAGATAGAAGTCGCACTTTTGTGGTGTCGAAGATCTAATGTTCTTCATATGTTGTTTATTATGGAAGCGTAATCTTGACTGGTATACACTGTAACAGTGATTTCCAAATGTTTGAAACTGTTCTCATCACCAGTAAAAATTTTTGAGTATGCACTTCCCATACAAGATGGTATTTCAAAAAGTTCTTGAAAAAATAGAATTGAAAGATAACATGAATCTTTTCATGAACTTTTTAAAGTATACTCAAATGTAAATATATATATATATATATACGTATTTACAAATGTCATAGCTTATTATTTTTCTTATATATTTTGTACATTACAAAACATAGTCAAAAAGTAAAAGTGAAAAAGGATACATTTTTAAAAAATGAGTTTTAATACTTTTCCTACAATACAATCTATTATCTCTGTCTCTCGAATGTCTGCATCCCACTTTGAAGATCACTGATCCAAAATTTAATGAGACTGATGAAACTGATATGGAGTTAATCAGGGAAAATTTCACTAACGCATATAAAGAGACATTATAATTTTCAATTTTAATTGTTAAGTCCCCTCTATAGGGCAATGTGTCTCTAAGTGTGGCTAAGAATCTTTAGAGCCTGCCTCTGCACTAAATATATACTAAACAGAACACTTTGCCTCAAAGTGTTCTGGAAAGAAGCTGCCAGGTTGTGCTTCCTGTGGCAAATACCTGAAGGTAATAGAGACCATTGAGAATTTCGTGCAATGAATCTCTATATTTACCAATAATGGCTAATTTGAAGCTGAAGTTCAAAGATAGATTTCTATGTGACCCAACTTTTTTTCTGGAAATAATCATAATTCAAACATGGTTTGGTGAGAAAGCCAAAAGATGTATCAAATCCAAGCTAATGGAAGCATTTTATGAAGTGACAGCATGATATAGCACTCCATGAAACTTGAAGTATATAAATATTTACCACATATGATTTATATATATATATATGGAAAACAAAGAAAATCACTATCAGGATATAAAGATTTAAAAATGGCATTTGTTGTTTCAAAAAGACTTAATCACTAACCACTGTTAACTGATCCCATATTTTACTGGCTTGAAAAAATGACACCACAAATGTTTTGGCCACCCTATTTTTGGTTTCCACACAGGGTTTAAATAGAAGAAAAGGTCCACTGTTTTATAACAACAACAAAAAAAAATTGTAAAAAATTGTCAAATGTTTCAGAGACGATTCAAAGAAAAGTTGCCAAATTTAATTAAATGTTTTATCTCATAATGTATCAACTCCTCTCTGGCCTAAATAAGTTGCTCACATGGGTCAAGTCAATGTTTTCCAAACACTAGAATCTCAGTTAGTAAACTACACAATGTGATCTAAAAATGGCTTTCAAATCTATGATAATTAATGTCTTGTGAATGTGATATTAATGTCAGGGGCTGCTTTTACGGATGCTGAATAAATTGTTATTAATAAGAATAATTGCTGCTATTTTCAGAGTGCACTAACTCAGGTGGCAAGATATGTTACAGGAACTTACACACGAGTGTAATGAATTACTCCTTCTACTGACGACGTGAGGCCAGGATAAACCACAAGCCAACACGTCACTGAGTTAAAGTGTAGGGGCAGGCGTTCACCTCTACAGGGATCTGTGAACAGTCTTGTTGAAGATGATGACAAAATATAGAGAAAAGCTGGTCCTCATGGATGGTATCTTATCCAGATTCTCATAATTAAGGTTATTTGCATATGTTAAAGCTTTGGCAAGCAACTTATCAGTCAAATAAAGATCAACTCTGAACAAATTTGCTGCATGTAGTTTGCAATTAAGGAGAAAGTGACCTCAGAATAAATCTCTAAGTGATCTTTCCCCAGCAAGAGCCTGAGATAGTGTTGTTTGTTTGATTTTAAATTCTGGAAACGACAAATCTTCATTTCATTTATTCAACAATCTGACAAAAATTCTTGCCTTCATCATCAACAGATGAGGGAGATATCCCAGAGGAAGACCACAGCCTAAGTGAGGTTTATTTATTATTCAGCTTGTTTCTGTTTGTAATTGAGTATCATTCATGTCATTCTTTGACAGTTTTCTCCATCTTCAGTGACTGGTGTAATATCTGGTACAGTGTAGATATGCACTTAAATATTTTCTGTTTCGGGGCCAGACCAGTGGTGCACTGCTACAGTGCGCCGCTTGGGAGTGTGGTGGCGCTCCTGCCGAGGGTTCGGATCCCACATACAGACCGGTTGCCACTCACTGGCTGAGCGAGGCGCGGGAGCAACACCGAGGGTTGCGATCCCGTTGCCGGTCCTGGTCCGGTACGGGGGCGACACTGAGGGTTGCGATCCGTTGCCAGACACGGAAAAAGACAAAAAAAAAAGGAAAAAAAAAAATTTCTGTTTCAATGAGTGAATGTATACTTACTCAAAAACATATTCTGGGTTGATTTAAATGCAAGTCCAAGCAGAATTAATTGCTCTCTCTTCTATATTCCTCTAGTGATTTGTGCTTTCTATTCTTACAGAAGTTATCATGCTAACTTTTATTCATTTATTGTATGTTTCCATCTCACAAACTGTGACCTCCTTCACAGTAGAGGCCATGACAGATTGAGACTTATGTTCCCAAACTTAGCACCATGTCTCAAATATAGTAGGCACTGAACAAATATTTGTGAAATGGAATTATGCAGAAATCATAGGAATTTTCATTCCTCATCTGGCATGACTTAAGACTGACCTACAGGACCAGGAAGTGACCACATCAATCAGAGGCAAGAGCAGACATCAATCAGAATGGCCCATTGATGCTATGAAGCAGCACATGGCTACCCATCAAGTACTGCTTGACTCGTGGCACACAGCTGGTGGAGGGGATGGGAAGACTTCCTTGGGTTCCAGTGATGATGGTTATGCAGGGTAGAGGATACCTGCTACCACCTCTGCCACACTCAGGTGCCATAGAGTGGAGGGGGCACCACTGTGGAGAACTGAACACATATGGTGAGAGCCAATGGAAGGACAAGAGCTGGTGCATATTTATGGCCCAAAGCCTAGGTGTGAAGGCTGTAGGCAGCCTGGAGGGCTGAACTTCTCCAATGCTACCTTAAATCAGTGTGCCAGCTCTATTACAGCAGGGTAGTCCAATTTCACATGATCCCATGGAGGAAATATTGGACCCATGGGACAACCCCATGGGTACAAGCCCTTGAGCTCCTTGGGACATGACTATGAGAGAACACTGAAGAGGATCCTGGAGGACAAGACTGAGACCAAAGCCCAGTTGGGTCCTGGCACGTGCCACACTGCCAGCCCAGCTGATCCCAAGCACTGGAGGGGAGCTCAGAAAGTTTTTAGAAAGACATTCCAAAGCATGAGGAGCTCCTGAGGGGAGAGCCTGGATCAAGGACCCCACTTGCCTAGATTTAAGAGTGATATTGACCTGAATCAAAATCTCTTCAAGTACTTATTGAATATGCATATTTCTTACTCTCCCCAGGTGTAGATGTGGATAGGTCTTAAACATTATGTTCAACAAAATCCGTGGTTACTCTTAATGATTTGACAGCCACTGATCTAATCTATAAGATCTCTGACCCGTCAGAGTAGATTCATACCCAGGCTCATTTACCACCCAGAATCTCTGAGTATAAATGGCTGACCAACATACCAGATGAAACCATTCTCTATTCCCCAAATTTTCTATGCACTTTTATATATTCATGCCTTCATTCATTCTTTTTCCTCTACATGAATTATTTATCTGATTTTGTATGAGCATGGAATTCCAGCTCATGCTTTATGGCACATCCTCTGAAATACCTGCCCATATTGAGGCACTCATACTTACCCATCTGTGTCCCACCTGGCTGTGGCTGTTAGGCACTCATGTTTGCCCGGCTGTGCCCTGCTATGCTGTAATGAAGACCGTCACCCGGATGTCATGCAGACCCAGCAGCAGCTGCACTCTCGACTTCTCACACTGTGGTTACCACACACTACTGTAACAGAATTTTACCTCCCTGCTTCTGCTTCTTCCTTGCTGTATTTTTCTACCCTGAGACAAAGTCATAACAACATAATATCATAAGATCACTTCTCTTGCCCTGTTAAAAAACTCAGAAATGCTATAATATAAAAATAACAGACCTTCTGTGTTCAGGGCTCAACCTTTGGACTTGAGTCTGCTGAGACAATGCCAGCATATCAATAAACTCTGTTTTCCTATTTTAAGCCTCAGTGTTTCCTTCTTCTCCCTGTGAGTTCACAGTAACTCACTACAATAATATTTGAGTGTGTGTTTTTAATATTGTTTTTTATTTAATAGTTTTATGTCTATGTTTCCTTTCATATTTGACCTATTGAATGCAGGAAAGGCTTGATTTGTTTTGTAGCTCAAAAACTTTGTCACATTAGTGTCCAACTAGTAGATTCAATGTAATGCCAATTCAAGGCTTACCTTTACATGCTTGTTTCAGATCAACAAGTCTTTCAGAAAGAGTTCAGACCTACTTTAGTAGAGTCATTTACTTCTAAAAGCAAGCTATTCCTAGAATAGTGTTTAGAAAGGAGATCTGCAGCCTAACCATTGAAACGAACATAATGGGTACAGTTTTAGATCAGGAACCATCAACATTGCAAAGTGAGTTAGCTTAAGAAAAAGGAAGACCAAGATGTCCCATTAGTGCTGCTAAATAAGGTGTATACTGATAGCAGGGATTGATGTAAGGCAGGAGAAAGTGGCTAATGTATGGTTAATCCATGTCTGCAGTGAAGAAGCAGGTTTCTTTGGGCTCTGAATGCATTTGCCAGATATACTTTTTCTACTATATAAATAAAGAGCAAGGTACAGAACTGACATTGTAATTTCTTCTCACACAACCTGTGGATAAGAAAAGTCAACTTGTATGAGAGAAACTTAGAGCTAAAGCTCTGATCAAACATCACTTACAAAGTTGGCCAGAATTCTGTAAGTCATACAAGGAGAAAACTGGGATGTTTTGAGCATAATAATTGGTCACAGAAAATTATTTTGAAAATTCTAAATCCCTAAGGAATCTAGAATGTGATGAAAAGCTACACTGAAAGAATACTAAAAGTGGTAGGCACTCACTAAGGAGTAGTGAGAAGACCAAGCCTAATTGAGTTATGGGGTCTGTAAATCATGTAGTTTACGGTCAGGTATGAAATGAGTCAAATGGGGGAGTAGTAATTGACATGTTCTTGTGAATAAAATTTTATATTTTTAAATTGAAAAAAAAAATACCCTCAGGATTACCACTACTTTATTCGTTTATCAGAAACAGAATATGAAAGTTTCATAAAAACAAGGTTTCTTTTTCTCTGGCCCATGAAGGTTATTAGAAACCTGGACAAATTCAAAAGAATAAGTGGAGAATTTATTTGACTTTGGTGCTAGTTTAATAAAAGCCCATCAGGGCAATTCTGATTTAGAGCCTCACGTGTATTTTTGTCTTGAGTTTATTATCCATTTTAGTAAAGAATTTCACTCATAGCTTCTGAAAATTGAGCAGCTGGTTTCAGTTGATTGATGGGAATGTTTTATGAAAACAACAAAGTGCAAATGAGCTAGCTTCTTGCAGTTGGTTCTGTTTAATTCACTGTCTTATGCAAAGGTTCCATCTGTAACTTTGTCAGTCATTGAAACTGTAACCCCCAGTTCAGCTCTGGAAGATATTACACATTTCTAAAAGAACATCCTTTCACTTGAACCCTTTTCTACCAACTATGCATTCATGATGTCTTATGTAAGGAAAGCCCTAGTAGTGAGGAGGTGCCCCTTTATGTGAAATATCAGCAGCTGGCAGAAATAGCCTCCTGCCATTTTAGTGCATCCTGTGATTCATCCATTTATTCAATAAATCATTATTCAGCCTCTGTTCTGTCTACGTTAGACAAGAGATGTAGGTACACAGAACAAAGTTACTGCCCTCAATGTGCTATGGTCTAAGTGGAGACAGGTATTAAAGAAGTGAGCAAATATGCTCTAAAGTAAACTATTTTCAATTAATAAGAAGAAAAATCAAGGAGACTATGGGATGGATGAGTTGCCTGGTAGGAGATTTCTTTTTCATATGTGGGTCAGGGAAGAGCTCACTGAGGAGATGACATTTAAGCACAGATTCATAAAGGGAGGATGTGATCCTGTCAATATCTAGAGGAGGGACAATTTAGGCATAAAGGGAAGCAAGGTTAATGGCCTTGAAGTGGGACCAAATGAAGCTTTTTTTTTTTTTTTTTAAAGAACCTTAAGACTACTGGTGTGGCTCAGATAGGATGAGCACATGAACAGCTAAGTGACTTACCTTTTCAAGCAGTTAAGTGAGGGCTGAATATGCAGTATTTAGAATACATCCGGGTAGAATACATCTCCAACACTGGTTCATTGTTAAAAATCTGTAAAATGTTTTTAGTATAACTACAAATAAAATGTGTTAGTAGTATTTACTGTGATAATGTATGTGAATAATACCTGAAGTAACATAAATCGGAATTTCCTTCCTTTTAAGACTAATAGTTTCTGAAGGTATTACATAAATGTTGGTATTATTCATTATCATACAAGTTTCCTTGTCTTTACAACTAGTCTGTCAATTTTATTTTACTCTAGGCAAGGCATCTGATTTTATTACATAATCTTGAATTGTATACACAAACTCAATATTCAGTTATATATAACTTCTGAGACAACACCAATAAAATCATCTGAAAGAATTTTATGTTTATGTTAATATCTTGATGACAATTGAATATAGAATTCTGTATAGAAGGAAACAGGACATATTTTTATACAAGAAAAATCATACAAGTTGTATAACAGTAACTCAAGCATGTATAGTACTGCAACATAAATATCAAAATAACATTACTGTGAAAATTTTTATTACACCTAAGAGCATGATGACGAAAAGGGATGTTTGTTTTCCTCTGGTCCTTTTTTCTTTTCAAATTTTGTTTATTTTAGTAAAATACTCATAACATAAAATTTACCATTTAAGCCATTTTTAACTGTACACTTCAGTGGTATTAAGTACATTCACATCATTGTGTTACCGGCACCATCATCCGCCTACAGAACTCTTTTCATCTTCACAAACTGAAATTTTATATGCATTAAGCAACTGTGCATTCTCCGTTCCCTGAGTCCCTGGCAGCCACCGTTCTACTTTCTGTCACTATGGTTTTGACTGCACTAAATACCTCATATAAGTGGAATCAAGCAATATTTATTTTTTGTGATTGGCTTATTTTACTTAGCATAAAGTCCTCAAGGTTTATCCATGTTGCATCATGTCAGAATTTCCTTCATTTTTAAGGCTGATTAATATTCCATTGTGTCTGTGTGTGTACACACACACACACACACACACACACACATATTTTTCTTATTCATTCATCTATTGTTGGATACTTGGGTTACTTTCAGATTTTAGTTATTATAATAATGTTGCTATAAACATGAATTTACAAATATCTCTTCAAGACCCTGCTTTCAGTACTCTGGTTTCATACCCAGAAGTGGAGTTACTAGATAGTATGGTAATTCTATTTTAAAGTTTTTGAGGAAATGCCATATATAATTTTCCATAGCAACTTCATTAGTTTACATTCCTACTAACTGTGCAAAAGGGTTCTAATTTCCTCACATCCTTACCAAAACTTGTTATTTTCCTTTTCTTTTTTTTTGAGAATAGTTGTTTTAATGGGTGTGAGGTAGTATCTCATTGTAGTTTTGATTACCATTTCCCAAGTGATTAGTAATGTTAAACATCTTTTCATGTTCTTATTGTCAGTCTATATATATATATCTTCTCTTGGGAAATGGCTATTCAAGTCCTTTGCCCATTTTAAATAGTTTTGCTGTTGCTGTTGTTGAGTTTTAGAAGTTCTTTATATAGTCTGAATATTAATCAGATATACAATTTGCAATTTTTTTCTCCTATTCTGTGGGTTGTCTTTTTACTCTGTTGATAGTGTCTTTAAGAAAATTTTGCATAAAGTCCAATTTGTCTATTTTTTCTGTTGTTGCCTGAGTCTTTAGTGCCATATTCAAGAAACCATTGCCAAATCCAATGTTGTAAAGCTTCTGCCCTATGCTGTTTCCTAGGAGTTTAATAGTTTTAGGTCTTACATTTAGGTCTTTGATCCATTTTGAGTTAATTTTTGTATATGGTATTAGATAGGAATCCAAATTCATTTTTTTGCATGTAAATATCCAGTTTTCCAAGTATCATTTGTTGAAAAGATGACAATTTCTCCACTGAATAATAGCTTTTAAAAGTTTTGCTTTATTCTGTTTTGTTTCTTGGTTTTTGTATTGTTTTGTTTTCAGCATATTAAATATATCAACCCACTGCCTTCTGGTCTCCAAAGTTTCTAAAGAGAACCTGCTGGAAATATTATTGAAGATCCCTTTCATGTGATGACTCACTTCTCTTTTGCTGCTTTCTAGATTTTCTGTCTTTGCTTTTGACAGTTTGATTATAGTGTTTCTTGGTATAGGTTCCTTCGACTTCATCTTACTTTGAGTTTGTTGAGCTTCTTGGATGTTTATATTCATGTCTTTCATCAAATTTGAAAATTGTCAGCCATTATTTTTTCTAATATTGTCTCTGCTTCTTTCTCTCCCTTTACTTCTCTTAGACTACTGCTATGCATACATTTGTCTGCTCAATGGTGTCCCACAGATCCCTGAAGCTCTTTTCACTTTTCTTCAATCTTTTTTCATTCTCTTCCATAGACTCAATAATTTCAATTGTCCTATCTTCCTAGATTCTTCTTTTTACTTGATCAAATCTGCCTTTGAATACTTTTATCAAATTTTTAATGTCAGTTGTACTTTTCAGCTCCAGGATTTCTTTTTGGTTTAAGATTGTTTTGTCTTTTAAATTAATATTTTCATTTTGTTCATGTATCATATTCCTGGTTTTCTCCATAATTTCATGTAATTTTGTAAGCATCTTTGAAACAGTTGTTTTAAATTCTTGTTCTAGTAAATCTGTTATCAGTTCTTTCCCAGTGACAGTTTCTGTTGGTTTATTATTTTTTTTCTTTCCACTGGGTCATACTTTCCTGTTTCTTTGTATGCCTTGTGATTTTTCTTTTCTTTGTTAAAAACTAGAAATTTGAATATGATAATGTAAAAACTATGGAAATCAGGATCTTCCCCTTCCCAAGCAACTGCTGTTTTTGTTGTTGTTGTTTAGTTTATTATTATTTTTTTCGTGTGTGTGTTAATGTAGGCTGCCTCTGTGCTGAAGATCAGACTGAAGTGTAAACTTAAAGTCTTTTCAAGTCTTTCAGAATCTATGCCTTTCTCTAGGTGTGCGCACTGACTTTCTAATTTCCCTTATATATGTGGTTGCTTTGGAATGTTCTAGTATTTAATGTCTGGTTCCCAAAAAAGAAAAAGAGAAAAATAAAGAGGGGAAGAAGCACCACCTTTTCCAGTATCCTGGAGGCCACTTCTGCTGGAGGGTGAGGAGCTTGCAACACCAACAAAGGCTGCTTGCCTCTGTATCTGTACCTCTGTGATCAAACACAGCAACCAATGAACAGAACACGGTTCCCTGATGTTTGGAGAACAGGGTCCTTATTGCCTGTTCTTGTGTCTGCAAGCTGCATGGAGGCTGCTGTGTGAATATGTGCACGTCTGCCTGGGGTTGAAGACATGTAGCTTCTGCCAAGATAAGAGCTGAAATTGGCTGAAATTACCTGCAATTTATTAACCAAATCTTTGCTGAAAGTTGCAATCCTTCAGTAGACTCCAGACCTCAAAATAGTTACATTAGACAGATTCTGCCAGAGTAATTGTTTTCTGGGTGTGGGGACACACTCCTGGTGATTTCTACTTCTCATTTTCCCATAATCCTGTTCCTCTAGAGCTTTAAACTTAATTTTAGATTTGGTTCCCTAAACTCCTGAGGCCTGTGAAAATTACATAGGGAGTCAGCCTCCTTCCTTCCCTTTTCTGAGTGAAAACAATAATTCAGCAATAAAAAACACCTTCAATTGTTGTATCCTGTTAACCAGGGTCTGACAAACTGCAAGACACCTTTCAGTCTACAAACAATGCAGATTGAGATCAATTTTAACTCTGCAAGGAATTCAATGCCTATTTACTTCCTATAGAAACTGTGTTGATAAGATACTGAAACTTATAACCTAATGTTGTGTTATAGCTGATGTATGATTTAATAATTAAGTGAAAATGAATCCTAATCATACACAGTGAATTTCATTGAAATTTCCCCAGGATTAAAATTTAAGGAAGAAATGTATTTAAGGGAAAAATTAACCTAAATATTTTTCTGATTATAATTATTTTTAAAATTTGAGAGTTATAAACCAAAACACAATTGGCCTCACACATGTTTAATAATTACTTTGAACATATTTTCAAGAACTTCCTCATGAAGACATGGTCCAAGTACATCTTTCTCCCTTTTTGGTATTAATCTCCTTAAAAGTCTTTGCGTAAGCCATTATTGTTGCTGAATCATCCATCTGATTTTGAAAAGGTCTTCAGGGCCGGCCCGGTGGCGCACTGCTACAGTGCGCCGCTTGGGAGTGCGAGGGTTCGGATCCCACATACAGACCGGTTCCCGCTCACTGGCTGAGCGAGGTATGGGCGCACCCCTCCTGCCGAGGGTTCGGATCCCACATACAGACCGGTTCCCGCTCACTGGCTGAGCGAGGTATGGGCGCACCCCTCCT
>NW_007727156.1:307084-323718 GCF_000696425.1 Galeopterus variegatus | reverse complement strand
CGCCGCCAGTGAGCGGGAACCGGTCTGTATGTGGGATCCGAACCCTCGGCAGGAGGGGTGCGCCCATACCTCGCTCAGCCAGTGAGCGGGAACCGGTCTGTATGTGGGATCCGAACCCTCGGCAGGAGCGCCGCCGCGCTCCCAAGCGGCGCACTGTAGCAGTGCGCCACCGGGCCAGCCCCAGAAAAGAACTTCTTTAAACAGACTTGTCATGGGGTGATATGTTCAATTTGGAAATTCTGAGACTGTCAATTTGGATAAGTAACAATAAAGCTCAGAAGAAAATGGAATATATAGTTTGGGTCACAAACAGTGTTATATCCTCTGTGTTGTATTTTATTTGAAAATACTTCAGTATAAGTTATGGGATATAACCCTAACTCCACTGAAATCAACCTCTTTGCCTGTTCCACATCTGTGTCTATGCGACTGAATATGTCTGAAGCAAAATGCACCACCAAAGCGATCAACTTTGAAATCGCAACCAGGAACTGAGAATGGGCTCCTAATGCTGCAAAGCAATAAAACTATTTCCTAACCTATCCGTGCTCCCACTACATTAAAGGACAATTTCATATCCTTTCTCTTTCCTCAATCTCTAAATTTCTTCCCCATTTCCATTCTCAATTGATGACCTTGCTTCTTATATCACTGAGAGAATGAAAGGAATTAGAATAAAATTTCCATAAGGCCTGAGTATATCAATTTAGCATCTGTGTCTCTAAGGAATGTTAGAAGTAATTGTTCACTGGTGAAAGTGATAATATTCAAGACAAGGGTTTAGAGAGGTGGCATAGGCCTTTATTCTTCCATGATCGGCCTAAATTTTTAATGCAGGGGTCAAGCTCTAGAGCCCCTTTTCCTGCAAAGCATTGATTCTTGGAAGATTCTTGCACCTGTATCAACCACAAGGCCAGTTGCTCCAAGCCTTCAGAATTGAAAACTTTCCCTCTTGATGTGTTGGAGGGCAGAGAGAGGAATTTTCCCCATGCTACAAGAAGAGGCTGAATCACTTTGTGTACCTGAGTGCTAGTAGATTGCCTTAGTCCTTTTGATCTGCTATAACAAAATATCATAAGCTGGGTAGTTTACAAACAACAGAAATTTATTTCTCACAGTTCTGTAGGTTGGGAAGTCCAAGATCAAGGTGCTCACTGGTTTTGTGTGTGGTGAAGGCCCAATTTCTGTTTTACAGAGGGTGTCTTTTCATTGTCTTCTCATATGCAGGAAGGGCATGGAGTCTCTCTCAAGCCTTCTCTATAAGGATACTAACACCATTCATGAGGGCTTTTCCCTCATAACCTAAAAACCTCCAGAAGGTCCTATTTCATAATACAGTCACCTTAGGAGTTAGAATTTCAACATATGAATTTTGGGGGAGCACAAATATTCAGAACATAGCATACATCCTGGAGAACATTTAGTCTTACACTTAGTTATAAAAATCTGACTTGGTTGTCAGATTATGGAAGAGAAACAATAAAGCCCCCACTTACTCTAACTTCCAGAGGCTACTTGCTTAAAATAACAGATAATTGTAGAAATGCCGAATAGGTTAACAATAGTTTACAAGTAGTTAGATTTGTTTTTTTGTTTTTTAATAATACTAACTGCTCACAGAGAGCAAATGTGTAGTGAGAAAACAGGGTCCTACACAAAAAGCAATATGATTCTAATATTGGGGAGCCGTTGAAGGAAATGGGTCTCAGAAAACAGAAGATTCTACCTAACTTCAAGTGTGCAGCTCAGGGTAAGGAGCCCTAACAGCAGCTATAATGCTATCCAGAGGCTAGTCAACTTCTTGAAGAAGACACATGGAAAGTTTCCTCTGAATATGGGGTAAGCCACAAATACTGTGTTGTTTTTCGTTTTATACAAAATTTCCAGTGATACAGCTTGTATTTTATTGTCCCATTCTCTGCTCTCCCCTCTCTCCCCCCCACACACACACACACACACACACACACACACACACACACACACACACACACATATACTCTTCAGAACAAATGGGAATTGTACTATAAGCCTAACTGGGTTTCACCTCATAAATATGCATAGATGGTTCTGACTTAACAGACCGTTTCCACGTGAGCCTAGTGCTTGCATCTGCATGAGAACATTCATCAACTAACACAGAGATTCAAAGGGTGACTCATGTTCCTAAAACCACATAGGTTGCCACTTATTTATTTTTCTTTTACTCAAGCTTCTGATTCTCCAAGAAGTTAGGCACACCTTGACCCCAAGATGCCAGCTCTCCCAACATGCCCAGACAAGTCTGAGCTGGCTGATGTTTCAGGTTAGACAGGCTTTCTGGACTCCCGTTATATGAAGGGACAGAGTGAGGAAAAGCTAGAGCACTGGATGAATCTAAAAGTGATCACGGGGTATTCCTGTGTGAGTGGGCATCACATCCCTTTTGGAAAAAAAAAAGCTTTAATTTCCTTAATACAGTTTTACTGGGCAATTTGGGAGAAATGCATATTTTTCTATAATTGTCAATTCAACAATTATCTTTTCAATGGAAAATAACATTCTATATAACACATCCTCCATGCTATTTCTAGGTCATGTTGTTTTCTGTTTGCTCAGCTAATCTACCTGCATTTATCTGGCAGTTCTGATGTTTGTTTAATCATAACGTGCCAATAAGGAAAACTAAAAACTTGTAGAGAATAAAGCAAAGTGATGGGAAATGAGGATAAGAGGATTCTTAGTTTAGAATGACCTGTAATAACCCAAAAAAGAGCATTTAACATGGCACTGTCTTTGATTTCTTAAGAATGACAGGGTCTCTTTCTCTCTCGACACTGACAAACTGGGGAGCTCTGGGTTCATGGGAGTGAGATACTACTGGCATACTAAGTTTATTGCCTGTCTCTAGTGCAGCTTTTATCAGAGATGTTAGACAGAAAGAATGCTCTCTCTCTCCCTCTCTCTCTCTGTCATTGTATTTATCTCTATTGTATTCCCACATGTGCTGTTAGTAGAGAAAATATAATTATTTATCACTGTAATTTTCCTTCCAGCAAGTTCTAATTATAGCACTTTGGCAGAGTGAATGCTTACAGGATTTTGTTGTTGAACAGTCCATAGAAGGGGCCTTGTGACTCTTGTTTCACCAGCTGTTGTATAAAGTTGAGGAGGGGAAGACTGAAATCTGTCCCAATAAGTTCAATGAGTTATTAGTTGAAACAAGGTCATGCATTTCACTTTTTCTTCTCTATTTCATGTAGCATCACATTGCATTCATTGCGGGCTTATGTATGATAATGCCTTTTAAATAATAATATAGATTCTTAATGTTATTCTTTATCTATTGAAATTAAAGGTTAAAACGCTTTAGTTTAAAACATAGAAACTTTTATTTTGTAGATTGAATTACTTGAAAAGAAAATCAACTTGACATTTTCTTAATGATGTTTAATTGTCCACTTCTCATTACCATCTTTATTCTATAAAATCATTTTGTGGGCTGTAATAATTTCTGCCAAAGCCTAAGGATTCCATTATTTCTTGAGAATATCATACCAAATCACGTATCATATACAAGGTGGACCAATATAAAAATATCCCATATGCAAAATAAAAATTAAAAAATGCATTAAGCTTGTATTTGGAATATTGAATATAAAACATGACTTATGTAAATAAATTAGGATTTTTTAAAAAAGAAACATCACCTAAAATGACTACTGTTATTTTATTCACTGGGTTTTGTATGTGTTCTTTTATGTCTCTTTTAATTCGTTCTTAACATGTAATTTTGCCTTTTAATGAAGTTTTACATATAAACTGGTACCGTTCTGGGGGAGCAAGAAAGGAGTGTTAAAATTTTTTTTGTTTGTTTCAAATAAATGCATTTTTGGGATTTCAAATGAATGTATTAGAATAAATTAATAGAGGAGACAAATTTGGGCTTTGTAGAGAAATTTCAGACAGCCAAGGGGTTGTGAGAATTAAGGTTTCAATGAGCAAGAAATTCAGCAATGGCATTTTGGTAGATAGTTCAAGGTATGCAACTATCAAGAAATTTCATCACCCACTCTCATTAAGGGTTTTTTAGTAAACCATCATTAATTAGACACTGGAATTCCTGAGATATTTGGTGCTTTTTGGTGTAAAAGCAGTTTTTTTTTTTGTTATCATTAATTAGACACTGGAATTCCTGAGATATTTGGTGCTTTTTGGTGTAAAAGCAGTTTTGTTTTGTTTTTTGTTTTTTTTTTGTGGGGGGGTGTTCTGATTTGTTTTTACTGCAACATTGTTAGATTAAGATGTTGCCTTTTCATGCCATTGCTTTGCTGATACTTGTCAACCTTTCCTAGCTCTGTGAAATTCACCATTTGATGCTTTTGTTGCAAATTCCAATATAACATACTCCCTACCAACTTCTCAATTAAATTACATTTTCTACTATTTCACATAAAAATCAAAGATTGCACTTTGTTAACTGTATTCTGGCATTACTCATGATGCCAGTCCCTAGCATTCATGCATAAATTCCGATAAAATTTTTTGTTCATTCAATGTGCAATATTTTAAATGTATATTCCTTACTGTCCTTAAGGAATGTATAAACTAATAAAGGATATAAAAAGCATATAAACATTAAAACAGAATACATTAATTAGTATAAATTATTAAAATTATTTTGGTTGTATAAAGAAGAAGACATCATATCTTATTTGTGATATAATGTTAGGAATCTGGGAAGTCCTCAGGACAAACATATATTTCCATTACACCTTGAAGCACGAGCAGCCTTTCAATGCATCTGTAGAAATGGAAGTTGTAGTAGAAAATGCAGACAGGTTAGTTTGAAGAGTATTCTAGTCACAGCAAAGAATATGAGAAACTATATGACATTGGAAATGTGTGCGACACTTTGGTCATGTGTGAAAAACGGGAGCAGTCTAGTTTGGCTAGAGCTATCAATATCTGCATCAGAAGAGCCAACGATAACTTTGAAAGGTACGGGATCATAGATCTTAAATTATAGACTACAGAGTTTACAATTGGTTTAGGAGGTCGTGGGGAGGGGTCTGAATGTTTCTGAGAGGACTGGTGTCACAATTCTGTGAGCAAAGCTCTGCTATTAGAGCAGTTGGAAAACTTACGGACATTAGAGGGCTCCTCTTTGCATTTGGAAACAAGGTCTTCTTCTGTCTCAAAGTGTCCGCATAGCCTCTATATCACTACGCTTTAAAGGAGCAAAGTTACTATTAGCTGAGCACATGAAATAGTATCTCTTGCACGTGTGTATACCGCCACTCCTCATGGCCCTGGTGTTTTTGCTCAGAACCTGCTCTTCCTGTTCCCTTAATCTCTCCCCTCTCAGCACCAGCTCTCCAGGTTCCTCATGGGACATCTATACTACCAGAGTCTCCTTTCTACTTCTCACTTTTTTCCTGTTCAAAAAAATAAAAAAATTTTAAAAAAGAGAGAGAGAAAAAAAAATTAAGAGATTCCTATCTTTTCATTATGATAGGTACTCTTAGTGTCAAGAAGATGATGGGGGAAAAAATATCCATATATCAGGCCAATTTAATGTAGCCAGGGAAAAAAAGCATCTCTGGAGGAAAACAAAAACTGTCACAGAGTATGGCAATTTCCATGAGAACTCTCTCTCTCCGTCATGGAAATTACCATATATATAACCTCATATATATGGTATTATATATATATGACTATATATATGTACACACATATGAGGGAGAGAGAGGGAAGGAGGGAAAGAAACAGACATTGAATTCAGAAGAGAAAAAAGAATCACTTTTTTCCTCAGGATTCCAAGGGAAACCTTTGTACAGGACATCATATCTGACCTGGATTATGAGGAATGTGTGGAATTCGGTTGAACAGATGACAGGCAGGAGGTGGGTTGTTTTGGGTGGGGATGTTATTCTATACTGAAAGTAAGGCTTAAGCAAAAGAATAAAAAGGCATTCAAGACATTCTCAGAAAAGGAAAACAGCTTAATTTGGCTAAAATATAAGGTGTGTGTACAGGAGTACTGGGAAATAAGGGTTATAAATTTTGGAACCTGTATTAGTCTGTTTTTGTGTTGCTATAACAGAATACCTGAAACTGGGTAATTTATAGAGGAAAGAGTTTTATTTGGCTTATGATTCTGGGACAGCTGTATCTGGCATGGGTCTCAGGCTGCTTCTACTCATGGTAGAAAGTGGCAGGCAGCCGGCAGGTACAAGCAGATCACATGGTGAGAGGAAACAAGAGAGAGAGGAGCAGTGCAGGGTCTTGTAAACAACCAGCTCTTGAAGGAACTAATAGAGGGAGAACTCACTCACTATCCCACCCCTAGGGAGAGCAGTAATCCATTCATGATGGATCTGCCCCCATGACACAAATAGCTACCAGTGCTGCCACACTGGGGATCAGATTTCCACATGAGTTTGGGGAGAACCATACATCCAAACTCTATCAAAACCAAATGCTGAAAGGGAAGGGATGTTCAGATATATTCAATGGGATATGAATAGTCTTTGAAGATATTTGAACAGAGAATATAGTGACATATATTTGAATAGAGAAAATAGAGATATAAAAAGTTATTGCAGTGGACAGGGCTACAGAAGTATTCAGATTAAAAATATTTGAAAATCTGTAACTGTAGACAACAGCACTACAAAGGAATTCATACAAGAGGTATCAGGCTCCTCACACTATAATACTATGAATTGAATTATATCTGCTGTTACATAAAAAAATGTATTTGAGAGCCATCAAAATACATTTTGCATATTTTGAAAGATCAATGATGATTAGCAGATACAAAAGGAAGGTTACTTGCACAACTACTTGAAAACTGCTTGTTATCTTTAATGCCCAGTTAGTTTTTATGTTACACCTTGAAGGGATATTTGCTTTTTAAGTGAGAAAGAACTAATAATTATGGGACACTTTTATACATTTTGCTTTCTCATATATTATTTTATTTGATTCTTAAAATACCATGAGAAACATATTATCAACCTATTTTCTAGATGAGAAAACAGAAACTCCAGAAATAAATAAATAGCCAAGGTAACATAGCTGCTAATTGACCAAGAAGGAATTTCAAACCATGTAAAATGCCACTACCAGGAAGCTCATACTAGTATAGCTTGATGCAAAGAAATAAATATCTAAGCATGCAAATTGTTGCCTGTAGGAAAATAAAATGTGAGGCCTCCTATAATTAATTTCTGTCTTTATATTATGAATTAATGTTGAAATGTAAATATTAGAAATTGAATAAATTCAAATTAAGCATAATGTTTCTATTACATAGTATTAAACCCTTTAGGGGTTCAAATTATCTCCAAACTTTTTAACAAATTTTTCCTTTTACCACTTATATAACTCTGTCTCCCTTCTGGGACTTTTCTAGAATTTTTAAGTGCCTCTTGACCTCTTGCCCAAGCAAGTGGACAAAAATATTGGTCATGTTTTGATAACATGATAACAGAAAAAAATGTTTCATCTGTTGTCGATGGATGCCACAAAACTGTCGTCTGTCACTCTATTGAGAATTGCTGTTCTAATTGCAAAACTTTCATGGTAAGATGACTCCGTCTCCCATCATAGCCAACACAAGCATCTTACTATAATAACATGAGAAAAAAAAAAGAGAGAGAGAGAGAAATCTCTGGTGTCAGCATTGTTGCTTTGTACAAGAGAAAAAAACAAAAACAAAAACAAAAAACATGCTTGGTAATATGAATTGCAACATCTAAGGGCAGCACACAAATGCAAACCCAATTTCTAAGGTAAGAGATGAACTGTTTGATCCTTTCCAGGCATGTGCCAGACATTCAGCTTTCTTCACCTCATATAATAAGAATAAAATGTCTGCGTTATCTGACTGCTTCTGGAAGATGGTATGAAAGAGAGAATTCGTAGTTCAATCTTTTAGCAGGATGCTTTCTAGCTAATCACTTTAGTGTGCTCTTTGCAGGGAGAGCTAATACTATTAACACCAAACTAAAAAGGAAGTTAACAATTTATGGCTCACAATTAAAAGATTTATCAAATTATCAAGCTTTCAAGCATAATTTCAGTTCAGTGGAAAGGAGAAAGAATGCCAGTGTCCCAAAGGAATGCGGAACAATCGCCTCTAGCAGGACTCTCACAGCATGAGCTGCTGCGCAGTGTGTCACGGTAATATTCTGTGCACCTAAGGTTTACACACACTGACTTCTAACAAGGAGGCTGAGCAGAAGGAATGAAACTTGTGGTTGAGAAATACCTCCTACTAGACAAACTCCAAATTACTATGCATTTTTGAATAACTGTGAAAAATCGATTTTTATTTTTAAAAGAGATTTGCTTTAGGGATCTGATCGTTACTCACCCCAACTGCACCTCCCAAGGTTTCAGGATGGTGGTAACTTTGAAAAAGCAATAGTGCATGTGGCTGGAAAAAACAAAAAACAAAAAACAGCTTTTTCTGCAATTGAGTAAGCCTACAAGTGAAAACTGAGTTCAAAATTCATCCAGAGCCTTTACACAAGAGGTCTAGTCAGGAGCAGAGGTTGGCGTCATCACAGAATGTAAAACCTTAATCAGAGTTATTCAAGGAAACTTTGAAGAGCTTTATGCCAATCTAGAGCTATTGCCAAAACCTACATCAGGAATGTTGGTATCTCACTGGCATCCCTCTGTGGAAATGTGGCAGCTCATCTATCTTACCTTTTGTCTTTTCCTATGGGGAAAATATAAGAAAAATGACTGGATGACTAGATATAGATTCATTCTATGTTCAAAACATGTAATCCTGTAGTTATACCAAAGTATAAGTGAGGGCAAGAATATAAGATTTTTTGAATTAATATGTACTGTATTTTCTACTTGAAATTGAAAACTTTTCCCTCTCAAAACCACATAATTTGATTCCTTGAAAATAATTTTAAGGATATATTCTAGGTCACATAGTTAACCACCTATATACACACCAAATCAAAAAGTAACAGCACAATTTATGACTATTGAAGAGAACTGGCTGGCATCTGCAGGGTCAGCACAACTTTGCTGCCGCTTTTGATCATATTGAGCATCATGAAATATTTGTGGTTTGCTTACTGACGTTTATAAAACTTCCCATGGACACAATGCAGTTACTAATGTTGATTGTCACCCAGGAGTTATTATTCTAAAAATGATTTACTAAGATGAAGTTAAAACTTTCTGAGAGTATTGGTATGGAAACTGGTAATTTTTCAAATAATATTACAAAGTTATTGTTTCTTGAGGGAAAGAAAATATGATATACACATATGATGTTTAATTATACTAATTAGACTCTATTCTCAATAAAGTTCAACCATCCAAAGTCAAATCAAAATATGTGCAGCAAATTCTACATTACTATTTTATCTTTTTTTAAAAATTTAATTTAATTTATTTTATTTTGGCAGCTGGCTGGTACAGGGATCAAACCCTGGACCTTGGTGTTATAAGCACTGCGCTGTAACCAACTGAGCTAACCAGCCAATCCCTATGTTGCAATTTTAATTTATATTTTAATTATATTAATAGGCTGTTTCTCAAAACTTATTGCATATGTTAATTGGTCAAGACTAAATAAGAGCTACTTTGAATGATTTGTATTATAGAGAGAAAAGTAATCCAAAAACTTCCTACCGATATTGGATAATTACTATGACATATGTGGGCTCTATTTTTAAATATTTGCAGTGCAAATTGAGCAGGTTCATTGTAGCCATGTCTTCAATTAAAAATTTTCACTCAGAACAGAAAAAATATTTATGTGTGGAATAATGTTACATGTTGGTTCATTAACTTAAAGATTTGCTTTGAAATCACTGGTTTACATGTTAAAATTTAAAAGTACAACAAAAATTTAAAAAAACACCACACCATATTAATAGCCAAAATATAAACAAATTCTTTTTTGTATGAGAGATTAAAATCAAAATCTAACCAGATTCAGTTTTGATTGAGAGGTTGTTTCATGGATAAAAACGTCCTTGTAGCAAAATGGGAACATATTTGGATCTCTGTGATAAAATCATAGTTTAATATTGAAAAAATAAAAATAGAAGTGATTGTTTTTAAACAAATTGACTCCTGGTTTTAAATTGTATCTTTAACAGCTTTGCAGTTAACAGGACTTAGCTGATAGTCTGGTTTATCAAGTTCAGTTTCTTTTTTCTTGCCATTGTTATTGTTTTATCTTCTCTTTCATTTCTCTCAACAAAAAAAATATCTTTAGTGGGAAAAACAGGGAACAAAGTACTATCTTTTAGATCTAGTGTGTGAATGAAAGAAAGAGGCTTCCAAGAGTGTTTATATTGAGCACTTATGAAGTTATAAGCTCTAAGAGAAGCCTTCTTTGGATTGCTATGCTTGGGATGTGAAAATTTAAATTAACATGAAAACTGATTAAAATGGTATTTAACATGGATGGTGTCAACTTTTTCTATTAAGGACAAATGCTGTCTGCTTTCTGTGTATTCCAATATTTACTGTAGTATAGAAAGAGATAACAGTGTCTTATAGAATGTGTATTATTTATCAAAGGTATAAAATAATATTCAGAGAGCTCTGAATTAGTTGTAGCTTCCTCAAAAGTACTTTCCAAGTGAACTTTTTTACGTGTACGAACATATGGATAATGAGTGTTGTCAATCACTTGCATGATGCTTACTAATATAGTTATTACTTAGTAGAATGCAAATGTTAGGCAAATAGCTCATCTCCATGATATGGTAAAGATACATTGTTCAAGAAACAAAAAGACAACTAAAAAACTCCACGAAAAACAAAAGGCTATGAAAAAAAAGTGTAGTCTAAGAATAGAGATCCATTTGACTTTGAAACTAGGAATGTTCTCTTTTTACTGGCCCAAGTGGCGTGGCATTATCATTTCAGTACACTACTTGACAGGGCAGTACACAATATTTAAATAAACATAACATGTTATTTGTTAACATACATTTTAGATTCCAGCTAAAATAATAAATGTAAGCATAAAGCACAAAAATATGTCTGCTGTTGCGAAATAGTTAGATATATATGAATCTTTGTATAAATTTATATTAATTCATTTTAACTGAGTAAAATAAAAAGTATAGTTGAAAAGATGGCAAAAACATAAAGGCAGGTGGAAAGATGGAAGGGAAAACAGGAACAATAACATCATCATTCTTATATAAAGGAGAATAGAAACATGAACTAAAATCTATTAACTGAGAAACAGTTATATTCTTACAAGTTACAAAAGTAATCAATGTACATACCAAAAATCATAATATTACTTTATTATATAAAGAGAAAAGCCATAATATGTACTAAGTAATATATATAAATTATGTTCTATATATACTTTACATATAGTATTAAATATATAAATAATATATAGAGAATATTATATACATAAAATACATAAATTAAATATGGCATAATAAAAAAAGTTTTGAGGGTAAGAAGAGCATAATGGAAGTGAATGCAATTATGAAAATTCTTATCAAGGGATCATATGATAAAATGTTTAGGAAGTTTTCAAACCTGTGCAAGGCAAGACTGTGTTTTTTTCCCCTTCATTTCATAGCTCCATTTTCATTCTCTTCTTTAAGAATGAGATATATCTTTACTCCCTTTAAGATTGTTGAATTATATTAAATATAATTTCTTTAAATTGAATAGAATTAATACATTTTGTATAATTTTTTGGAAAAGCTTTTTAAAACTCAGATATGCTATTTTAACTTACATTAATTGAATTAAGAAATATAGCTTATTCGTTTCATTTTTACTTTTATTTTATTTAACATTATGTTGTTAAAGATAATTTCATGCCGCTATGAGTATATTTAGTAGCTTCATGAGATTCCATATAAATCCACACTGTTTCACTTACTCATTCCATATTTACAGCCATGTAATAGGCCTTCATTGCTCCACTGTCACAAACAATACTGCAATAAATATTTTCACAGAGATTCGCCTGGTGAACTTTTCAAGAATGTGCAGCCATAAATGTTGGGTCAGAGAGCAAAACCTACTTCATTTCTCTGCATCATCAGAGCTCCCCCCCAATTTACATTATCAATATACATTAATGCATTTCGGTTTCTGCTTTCCTACATCCTTACCAATCCTATTTACATTTTATGGCTTTTACCAATCTGATGAGTGAAAAGTAGTGTGTTATTATTGTTTTAGTATTTTTGCAGTTAACTGATGTTGCAGTTAAATATAATCATAAGCCACAAGTCTTGACCACTGCTGGCATCTAGAGACTAAGACTCTTTCCTCTCTCCTTCTAAGGCTTTGTGACTTGCTTTAACTAATAAATTGTGGCAGAAATGATGCTGTGCCAGTTTGAACTTCTGATTTTGCTCTCTGAGATCCCTGAGCCACCACATGAACAGGTCATCTACCTTGATGGAGAAACTACCTAGATAAAGACAGATGTGTGGCCAGCCGTCAGCTATTCAATCCATCCCTGCTAAGTTTCCAGATATGTGAGAGAAGCCAGTTTTAACATTCCAACTTCAAACAAGCTCCAAGCTAACTGCAGCTGATGAGTAACACACCAGTCATTATCATATGAGGTAAAGAATAAATCATTTTTGTTTCAAGCCTATTAGTTTGGGTACCACAGTATGTGGCAATACATAAGTGAGACGTTTTATTCAAAGAGCGTTTCATCATATCTTTGTCTATTTCTCAGGAATTCTGATTTTCTTTTATGTGACAGACCTTTTCGTAACCTGTAGCCTTTTATCCATAGAGTTTTCTATTTCTTTCTTGTTGAGTTTTAAGAGTTCCTTTTATGTTTTACCTGTTAATCCTTTATACATTTTAAACATTGTAAATATTTTCTCCTGCTCTGTGAGAGATCTGCAAAGTAGCTGTTGATTTTGTCTGTGGTGTCTTTCCTTGAAAAGAAACATTTATTTTGATGAAATAAAATCCATTTTTTTTTTTCTTACAATTTTTGAAAAAAAGGTGAATTAGTTGGTAGGAAGAGGTGAGGTGGACACTATAGCATTTTGTTATAAACTTTTCTGAACTTTGTGATTTGTTAACATATGTAAATATTACTTAGATAAATATTTAAATTAAAAAATAATGCCATTTAAACAGAAATCTTTGCTTTGAGCATAGTGAAATATGCATGTTTAGGTAGTATTGACTTCATGTCTCAACTAACAACTTCCAATGAGACAAGATTGATACTGCATGAGATACTGTCTAGAAAAACAACATCCATAGTAAAGTATCTGCTAAGTAATGGGCTGGGTCATGTTTCTATTATTTATACAAATAAAATTTTGTTAAAATAAAATTAGAGAAAGGGGTGTTCTTATTCTTTTAAAGAAAGTTGATTTTATCCAGTTTTTATATGTGAAACGAGTGATTCAATAAATAGTTCTTGGATGCATTTTAACTATACAAAACTTCGTATTTAGAACATTTGCTATGGCAGGATTTGACTTGTAATAGCATCACACAATTATAAACTTCACGTTATATATTTTCGTGAACTAAGTACCTGCGTCATATTTACTCTCAAAATTTTTTTACAAAGTATCATTTTAGATACAGTATATACTAGTAAAATCTGAGTTCATAGCTTATTCTTAAAAATTTTCCAAGTCTTTTTTATTTTAAACAATAAAAATGTTGTCATAGGAATGTTTCTGGGAGAAGGAGCCAACCCTACTTAATTCCAAACCAAGAAGGATGACATTTTGGTGGTTATAAGATGATTTATCAGGGTTTTAATGTTTCCTTTTCCACTCCTCCCTAAATTAGATGATGGTGGGGCTATAAGAATGTTGTCTGGAAATGATGAGCTGATTTAATTTTGGAAGATTCCTCTTCCCACCCAATCTGTTTGAGTAGGACATGGTACAAAACTTGTCGATGTCAGCCATTCACTCAGTGTGGGTTTCAGCCATGTTTATCTTCCAAAGACCTCACAGCAACAACTAATGTCTCCTGACCACAAGATTTGAGTTTTGTAATGCTCAGTCTTTATATCCTCCACTTAAACATTCTTTTTCTTTGAAGATTGCTTCAAGGTTTATTGCATACAGACTAGTCAATAATTAGCTCTAGTGATTTAGAAAAAATGTTTAAATACTAGAGCTGACTTACATAAAAATGTTTAGTGTCAATAACAAGTATAAGAATGTGCTTTATAGAACAGGCAATTCCTTTGGTAACAATTCTCTGTGATTAAAATTATGAATTTATGGTTGGGAAATGATGCCAAAAAGTCATTTGGACAAGCATCCTGGCTTCAGTTGAACCATCCAAGACAGATGTGATTAATTTCATTGAAAGACAGCTTTGCTTTTCCAATTGGTAGGCCAGAGGCTTTATCATTCTAAGCATCCAAAATTTGAACAAATTTATTTCTAATTCCCAGTTATAATGACTCAAATCTCAGAAGCTTGACTAAAATAATCTTTCACCGTCCGGGACACCCCAAAGGGCTGACTCATATGTTTTAACAAATCAATCTTATCTGATAATATCTCAAGCAGAGTGTACTATTTTCTTCCTTGGTAGATAGTTCCCGTTAGTAGATGTCTCCTGACCTTAAAGCTGCCTGATGGAGCTTCACTATTATTGATGCTCTCATGCCCTTGATGGCTTTGCCAGAATCTATATTAAGAATATGGTATACTGATAACACTCAGAATTGCCAGTTCCTGAGAAGCTAGAGCAGTGTTGGTTCTCATGGAACATCAAAACTAGGCTTTAAAAAAAATCACTCAGCAAAATCATTTGCATCAGTTGGCTATTGCTATGTAACAAGGTACTCCAAAATTTAATGTCTTAAAGTAATAAAGGTTTTTAATGTTCGTAAGTCTATGCATCAGCTGGGCAATTATTTTTGTCTCAACTGAGCTCACTCATATGTCATGACTACACACAGCTAAAAGAGGGGGAGATGGGTTTCCTAGTCAGGTCTATCACATATGTTTGGGGTTATCTTGCTATAGGGTGGTCCACAATGGCCTTGATTAAGATAACTGGGCTTTGCTCCACATGGTGCCTTGTCTTTTAGTAGATAGTCCATGCTTGATCTCATGGAAATAGCAGAGTCCAAAGAGGAAATGCAAAAAATAGGGAAGGCATGCAAGACTTTTTGAGACTTAAGGTTGTAATTAGCATATCATGACTCCTGAAGCATTCTATTGACTAAAGCAAGTCAGAAGACTAGTTCAGAATCAGCTCAGTTGGTGACTGTAAAGTTGCAGGGCTAGGGCTAATAGCTGGGGTACAGGGAGGCCATTAATTCATGAGGCCAACAATGCAATTAATCTATCACAGCATCACATCAACTTTACTTTTACTGTTCAGCACACTAGTCTTCTGAAGCCTCTAAAAAAATAAATAATATCTCACACATATGTATGATTGTTATTATGAATAACAGTATTATTGGCTTCCAATCTTTTTATGCCTGAAGCCCTGGAACAAACAAGGTTTTGATGAAAATATTTATATTTATAGCATTTATATTTGAAAGTATTTATATTTACAGTATATTATAGTACATTTATGTAGTATTTGTAAGTCATATAAATTAGTTGATTACATTTAATATTGAAGCAATGCTTTGGCATCTTTCACTCTAGGAGAAAGAATGTGAATTTTGGAGTTAAATGAAGTGTGTTTGAATCCTGGCTCCATCTCTCACTAGTATGTTGAATTTGTATGAATTATTTAGTTTCTCTGAACTTAAGTTTTCTGAGTGGTATAAAGGAGAATTGTTGTGTTAAATTAGACATTTGTATTTGAAACATATCAGACACTTTGCCCATGGTTGTTCCTTCTTCTTCCCACTTGCCCTACCATAGACATCACAGCTTGCTTTCCCCACCGTATATTCAGTAGTGTTAACGTGGAGTCTTCATTTCTACTCCCCTCACTGCCCCTACCAATTTGCCTCCTCCAGAGTTTCTCTACAGGGCATTCTATGCATTTTAGGTGAGAGTTTTTCATAGTGTAGGATTTCTCTCACACTTGAGAATATCCAACATGTTTGTCCCCATTCACTAGCGTCAGCACCCACCCACAGTGTGTGTTACTTCTAAAATACACCTCACGTTTCCAAATATCCCTGTGGAGGGAGGTGAGCACTCATAAACCTCACTGAGATTAATACTCCTTTTAACCTTATTTTCACACTGTCAATCCACTAAAACTCTTATACCCAGCCTATTGGAGGATATTTTCCCCCTCTACATTATACTACAATTCAAATTTCTAGGAGCAAAAGTCAGAAAAAAAAAATGAAAAGGGAAGTATATTATACAGAGTGGGAGCTAAGGAGTGCTGCCTTTATGTTCTGCCCAGAGCTGTGATTTGAAGCACATCTGCTTTCTTAAATGTCTCCCGTATATCCACTATTATCCATTATATTCATTTGGTTTAAGATGTACAAGACCTTTACAAAAACATGAGCATATTATTTAGAACAAATTATAACATTCTTTTCTATATGCACTTTGTGCAAAATAATCTATCACGTTAGTACCTGGAACCTAGCATGGACCTAAGAGATGTATACACAAGGGTGGGAGGTAAAAAGGAGATTCAAAACCTTCAAAGCTTGGTGCAGTTTGGGGGGGGGGGGAAGC
>NW_007727156.1:277096-306856 GCF_000696425.1 Galeopterus variegatus | reverse complement strand
GGGGCCAAAGGGAGTATTACCAAAGGGGGGGGGGGAAAAAAGGAAATTAAAACCCTTCAAAGGTGGGGGGGGTTGGGGGGGGGGGGGGAAGCATCATTGGAGATGCAGGTAACCAGCACATTAGGTATCTAGAAATTGCAGAAGAGGGAGTCATCAAAAAACATCAAAAATAAACATTGATTAATTTAAAATTATGCCTAAAAGTAGCACTTTCTAAATTTTACACCCAATAAATCGATAGCTTTTCTAGACAGCCAGTTGGATACAAAGGCAATTGTTTGCACCTTTGATCACTAAGATTGATCATCGGCTCTTTTAGTTGGTAAAGAAGGTGAAGCCCTTCTCTCTCAGTCCCTCCTAAGCCTGTGTCCCTCTTACTCTCAAGTCTGCTTTCTCTTTAGTGGAAGATAGCCCTTCCAGAAAAAAAAAAAAAAGGAGGTTATTTTTTAGCCAATTAGAAAGTTGAGTGTTTAGTGTACAGAACTGAGTAGGCAGAACTCAGATGAATGCGTAATAGCCTCAGTAAACCTAGAACTAGTCATAATTTAAGGAAAAAATCAATTTTCATGGTAATTTTTAAAAAATGGCAAGAACTGAAAGCTACCATTAGAGATATTTAATGAGAAAACCAAAATATTTTCTAACATAGTTTAAGAAATTATATTATTATTTTATAGAATAGTTAAAAAGTATATTTTAATATTTTGTGAGGGATGTTTAATACTTCAAAAATTTCACAGTCATGTTACAGTTTAACATCAGGGCAAGGTAATTTGAACAGCAGAAGGCTTTGCTCAAGTACCACTTCAATAGGATGCTCTTACTCTAAGCGTGCCACTTAAAACTTATCCACCTGCTTTCCTGATCTCCATCATTCTGCATTATATTTTTTCTCTTTTTCTCCCCATAGTATTTATCAACTTCTGAGAGAGTATGTAATTTACCTCTTTATTATATTTATTGTTTATGTGTTTCTTTTTATACTGTTCATTCTCTTAACACTATTTGTCTCTTTATTATATTTATTGTTTACCATTTAAACTCTTGAGGGCAGGGATCCTTGCTAAGTACAGAGTCCTGCCCATTTCATTCACTGCTCTATACCAATCACCAAGCACAATATTTGTTAAATGTATGACATGAAAGGGAAATATATGAGGAACAACTGTGCCTGGAATCTAAAAACTGAGCAAAGATCTTTTTGAAGTCCTCTTCATTCTTGTCTAAATTAAAAACAAAAATAAGAAGATACATTTGTCTCCGTAAACACTGTGGTTTAGGTGCCCTCTCTTCTCTTTTTTAATCTCCTGACTGAGTCATCCCAAACCCCATTGCCACCTCCTATTAACATAAACCTCTGTTAGATAAGTAAGACTTATTTACTCTAGAAATGTTTTTCCTCGTCTGAACCCTTATTATTTGCCTCAGTCACATGGGTCCTGGCCATGTGATTCCTCTAAAGAATTTAAAAAAGCATTTACCTGCCTTGAGTTTCAGTCTCAAAGGAAACAAAATATGAATTAGTAAATTTATCAAACTAATTGCTCAGATACTATCAGTTACCTCCTCAATCTCCTTTCTTGATGGCAAAATCCCTGTTGTGACTCCGAGAAGGATGATACTATCCCTAGGTCCAAGGGTTATTGCAGATTTGCCAAAGCTGGTCATGGCAGCCCTATTCCCCTTGTTGGTGATTGGTTGAACCTTGGTGATATGATATGATACTGGCCAATGAAATGTGAGAAGGTGTTTCCTGGATTGCCTTGAAATGCTTTTAAAAGCTTTCATTTCTTTCTTTTTCCTGGTCAGGGAAATGACTGCATGTAATGCCTGTAATTGCAGCTACCACCTTCCCATTATGACAGGAGCTAAGTGATACAGAGGACGGCAAGGTACTTCGTCATGTCTTCAGACTTTTCAATTCAGCAACCATCAAATTGCCTTACCTGAGGACTTATTGCTTTAAGATATAATATGGATTTTTTGCTGTTGAGTCAGGATTTTCTGTCACAGTTTAAGACTTCATAATAAATAACCACCAATACTATGTAATTCTAGAGTTTGTAAAACTCTTCTAACAACATAAATTTACTGTGTCTGTTAACAGACACAGTATGGAGAACTCTTTTTCTGTTTAATCCATGTTTCAGACTCAGAAGAAGAAAAAAGAACATGCGGTACTTTTCAACCTTTTCAACCATTTTCAGAGCACGCAATCTAGAAGACTTGTCACAGTTTTGTGGAGTTACATTGACTCTGGGCTACAAAATTAAATAGTCTTCATCCTATATTCTTGCCTGGATATAGACAAGTTTCAAGAAAGAATAAAGTTCTGGTTGCTGGCAACAATCAGATATACTGGACAATAAAATGGGCAATAAAATATTTTAAGATACTCAACAATAGCTTTAAAATTAGTATTGCCAGAGTGTTCACCTAAGATCATTATATGAACTACTAGATAACTATCTTTCCATATTATTTAATTAAATGCACAGTTGTGAACTAGATAACCTCCCTTTTTGGGTCTCCCGAGTCAGGACAAATAAGGATATATATCTGATTTTGTGTATGAAGTCAGGATAAAATACTCCTCACATGCTTAAATCCAGGAAGGCAGGCCCTTGGCAGAAAGGAGAATGTGATAGGTAAAAGGAGAAACTGGCAAAGAGAATAACCCAGAAATGTCACAGAGGGGAGAAAGAGAGTTGAGCTTCACGTGCAGTTTTCAATGTGGTGACGGTCTGTTAACGTGTGAATTATTTGTGCTGGCAAAAAGGGGAGGTGGGGAAGGTATGAAGGATGGAATATAATTTAGAGTGCTTTAAATTCTACAGCACTGACTTTTTGCTATAAAATGAATACTAAACTGAACGCAAGCAAGTAGATCATATATTGTTTCTTCATACTGCTGTGCTAGTGAATTCATTCCTGATCTGAATGGTAAGAGCAGATTCATGGGAGTGAATAATAGTGTGACATAGCTAATTAATGCCAGTTCAATCCAAGCCTCTTAGGCAATCACGCCAAATTGTACAGTGCGATGGGGTGTTTTTTATGTGACAGTAGGTGTATGGGGGATTGATCTGCAAATGTAAAGATGGCATCAAACTACAGGGCCAGAACTCACTGCTCAGCATTATTGTCCTCGCTGAATTACGGCTTTTTGATCTGGCAAAACTGCCGCAAGACTTAACATTTCTGAAATACTATCATAAAATGGAATTCTGAAATAACTAGCTCATCAATCACTGACATTCCACGCTGCTTCCCAGAATGTGAGGCACATACGAGAGTATTTTGAATATCCTTGGTGGGAAAAATTCTTTTTAAATATTTCATTTTATACAATGACACACACCAGTTTTAAATAGCCAGGTAGAAATGTCCTGTTTTTTTTAAGGCACTGATATAATAATTGAGTAAAATATTTATGATTATAAAGTAGACAAATAAGAGCATTCTTTTAGAGTAGTTGTTTAGGTAACAGAGGCAAGCCATCTCAATTATAAATTTATTAACTAATTCTGAGTAGATTATTTTTCTACCCTGCCAATTTCAAGCTGAACCTATTCAATAAATGTTTCATGGATCCCTGAGAAGATGTATTTTCTACTGTTTTCATGTAGAAATTGTTATATTTCTTTTAAATCAACCATATTAATCATATTATTGAAATTTTTATTTATTTTTGTGTGCTTCTTCAGTAACTGATAGAAATATATTATTATACATATAGAATACTTGTACATCTGTATTCTATATTTATCTACTATTGTATATCTGACAATTCTTCTTGGAATTTTCCAAATTTTTTTTTTTTTCCTTTTTGTCTTTTTTTCGTGACCGGCAATGGATCGCAACCCTCAGTGTCGCGCCCGTACCGGACCGGGACCGGCAACGGGATCACAACCCTCGGTGTTGCTCCCGCACCTCGCTCAGCCAGTGAGCGGCCGGTCTGTATGTGGGATCCGAACCCTCGGCGGGAGCGCTGCCGCGCTTCCCAGGCGGCGCACTGTAGCAGTGCGCCACCGGGCCGGCCCGGAATTTTCCAAATTTTAAAGAATATTTGATACTCTATTATTTGAGATATATTTATGATAGTTATATGTTCTTTTCAAACATTCTCTCTCATCAAAGTACTCTTCTTTGCCCCAATTTATAAATCATATTGTCTTGAATGCCATCTTGCCAGTTCTTAACATTACCTCCTGGTTTATATTTGTATGCAATATATATGTCTGCTAAACTCTGTTCATTTATTTCATTGCTTTTGAATCACTTTACTTTTTGAATCACTTTAAACATGTTACTTGTATACAACTTATGGTTGATTTATATTTTTTATAAAACAAACTTTTCCTTTTAACCACTGAGTTTATCCTATTTATACATTTTTATTTTGCTTAGTTCCAACAGTTGCCATATCAGAGTTTCATTGTTTTGGTTAGTATTTTCGTTGTACAAATTATACAAAGATTTGCTTACAGGTAATATGTCTCCCAAATCCTAGACAGTCTGAGAAAGTCTTTTTGTTTCTTTTACACATTAATGGTGACTTGGCTAGGAATAGAATTTCAATTCACTCTCCTTTTCCTTGGAAACATTGTAGACTTGACTCTAGTCCACAAAGATTGCCTTAAAGGATTGTGAGGCTCTCCTGTCTTTTTTTTCTTTATAGGTGACTCGCTTCTTTTGCCTGCATGGCTTTGGCATTACTGGTTTTTTTATCCCTATAATTCAATCAATGCAACAGGATATGTTTGGATTTTGAATGTTCTCTATTAACTTTTCTGGGAACAGAGTGAACCTTGTCAATGTGTAAATTCAACTCTTCTCATTTCAGGAAATTATTTATCTTTGATATTTTCCCCTATTCTATTTGTTCTGCTTTCTCCATCAGGGAGGTTCCAATTTTCCACATGTTTCTGTGCTCAGAATTTAGCATCTATTTCACAACCGCCTTTTCCTGCTTTGTCTTTACTCTCTTCACACTATGTGATAGTCTCAGGCCAGACACTTGATCATTAGAAATGGTTTTCCAGCTCCTACCCCCTGTCTCCTGACCACCACTAGCTCTACCACCCCCTCCTCTGTTCTCAGATGGTGTCATCACTGGTCTCTTTCATAGATCTTATGCTCTACTTGGTTTCCTTAATACTTGATGTCCTTGTCTCCTCAACTTCTTTTAGCACTTGATAAATTTGTTTCCTAATTTTTTCTCCTGTTTTTCTTCACTCATTGTATTTTCCATGTGTCTCTTCATTGCTGCATTCCTTCCTTCACTTTCTTTCTCTGTAGAATAGCTATATGGAACCCATACAAAGTCTCTTTTCTCTTCCCTCTCGGACTGGGCACAATTTCATTGAAAGCAAGTTTTTAGAAATACTTGAGTGAGTAGATTCTCTGTTTCCCTCTCTACTTACCTGTGGTGGCCAGATGTGAAAAGTTTGTATTATTTTTTTCTACATTTCAGACACCTGGAGAGTGGGGTAGGAGCTAGAGATGTTTCTAAGAGAACTTTCTTTGATATTTTGTAGGTCTTTTCATTATCAGGGGACAAACTCCTCATTCAACTCTATCTTAGCTCATTAAAGAGCCCTCTAACTCCAGTGCAAACATCTAATGCAAGAAGAGCCTGACTAGGCTTTACTACAAAGCCTTTAGCTTCAGGTTTTTGTTTGCTTGTTTGCTTTTTTATTTAATATAGACTGAAATCTTTATTTTATTCCTCCCTCCCTCCCTTCTTTCCTTCCTTCCTTCCTTCCTTCCTTCCTTCCTTTTCTTATTTTCCTTTCTTTCTCTTCCCATTTTTCTTTTTCCTTTCTTCTAGTCTAGTCAACTGAATTTTTCTACCAAAAAATATTTGACCCTAGAATTATCTATCAGTTCCTGTCTATCATTTTAGCCAGAAGAGAACATCAAAAAATATTAAAATAGGAGTAAATCTAGGTTTAACCTCTAATACTTGGGGACTATCAGAAAGACGTGTCATAATTATGTTAGTTTGGGGAAGGGGATATCTTCAAGTGTTTTCTAGGAAGAATGTGCAGCATATATAGCATCATGATTAAGAATGGCAATTCTACCCATACCACTCAGTTCAAACCCTAGGCCCACTCTCTATGCTAACTGTTTGAAAATGAGCAACTATTTAACCTCTTAAGTTATCTTTGTGTATACAACTGTGTAATTATTGAACCCTGCCTCCTAGGATTTTTTTCAGGCCAAGATTCTTCGAAAAACTTCTTTCATTAAGCCAAATAAGTAATCGATATCTGTAAAGCACTTGGCAATAAGCACTCAAAACATTGCTATTTCCTTCACAATGCCTGTTTATATACTGAATAGAGGGCTAGAGAATTGCTCTCCCAGGTGACACCTCTAAGATACTCTCTATATTGGCATACATATTCAGTGTATCCTATGATATGATGAAAACTATAAATGCCATTCTATTTCATTTGAGAAGACATAAGAGAACATGAAATAATAAAACATTTGGAGAAGAGTAATGGAATCTCATTGCATACAATCCACAGTGATTGAATATCTGTGGGTTATTGTTATCTAAGCTGTGAATCCCAGGTGCATCTAATAGAAACGTTCATTTTTTTTGCCTGTTATTCAGCATCTGCTAAGGTGTATCTATATTCCAATATAGCATAAAATGAATTAAAATACACCTGAATACAGTGCTATTTCTACCATATAATTCCATTTTCAGTGTATTTCAAAGGACAATGTGTTATTTATGTTCCTTTTCTTTATGAATGATTGTTATGACACTATTGTTTAAGATGTGGTTTTTATAAATTGTCCTTTGGATGCACGATTACTATTTTCCAACATCAGTTTTCCATGGCAATAAAATACAACATAGATATTTTCCTGTGCCAGAATTGATTTTTACAAGTAGTTTGGTCTGAAGACCAATCAGCTTTGTGAATATTTCACTTTGTACCTGCTCAATGGGCAATTTATTTAGTGGAACTGCCATAATCAAGCATGTTACAAAGATTTCACTTTAGTAAATTAAATGGAAAAAAAATGATTCAGTCTTTTAACAAGAGTGCCAATCTTTTTATAGTCTCTCTTAAGAAACTTGGTCTTTCTGGCGGGAGTGCTTATCACCAATCTCTTTTGTTTGTTAGTGATCATGATTGGAATGTACTCTCTTAATTATATAGCCAAATATTTGAACATTCTTATTGCACTTTTTAAATGTGGTGTGGATAAATTATGATTACTCGAAGTGCACTGTGTTCAGTATAGAGAAGCAGAGCATGGACTTCAGTGTAATTTTATAAATCAATAACTTAATCATGTTTAAAAACCTGCCATTACATACCTCACGGTTTAATTCTCCCTTGAGGCTGCTATTTATTTTAAACCACAAGAAATTCTCAGAATTCTGTTTTCTTGATTTGATTATCAAATGTCACCTTGCCACATTTGACTTGAAACCAGTTTCAATGATATGCAACTATTTTACTTTGAACTGTGTGTGTATGAGCTATATGAGAAGCAATTTCCTGAAACTTTAATTCTAAAATTGATAAAGTTCTTGTTTTATATTTTCTAACCAGGACTTATTATTAAAGTACCTTCCAGCAAAAGTAATACTGATTCAAGAATAATCAATATTTTTATCTTAAAAAAACCCAGGAAATCATTTCTATTGCTACTTATTTGGTTAAACTAAATGATCACCTTAAGTTTCTCTAAGAAGCTTTTTTGGAAACTACGCAGTGTGTTAAAGCCAAAAGTTATAAAAATAGCATGTAATAATTCACTATATTAACATAAATATATTATAAATTAGAACGTAAATGTTTTCTATTACTTGAATAGTTAGTTTTGGATTTAAATTAAGTATAATGGACACTATAGACAGAATAATATGTTTCCATCCTCATAAGCCTATGACCTGTATGTCATTAAATGCATGCTCACTCGCAACTCAGTCACACACATATATAAACATCTAAATGTAATTATAAATGTGTGGAAACATATATAAGAAAAGTAATACTAATGTTTCCTAAGTTTTTATGGGTTAATTTTTTTACATAGTCTGAAAAAATACAAGTTTTAAGCTTTCTGTCATAATATGTTTTGAAAATAGACTTGCTGCCGTTCTAATAGAATGATATTTTTTAAAAAATGAAACATCTGAGACATGATTGGGATATTGTCTTATACATCTGAGATGCTGACTGGGATACCACCAACTTCAAAAAAAAAAAAACCCTAGGCTCAGTCCAAATAGCTGGATGAGAAAAAAGAGACTGACCCCTTCCCCAAATGGCTCTTGAGTAATCACTTACATTTTTGCAGGATGCTGTCTACAATTTGTGACTAAAAACATAGAATACTCAACAAAAAATAAAGATTATTTTAATTCACTTTATGAAATGGTCACACACAAAATTTTCTAAAGCCTTCCAGAGCTAAGGGAAAAAAAAAAAAAATCCCTGTTTTTATCCCTGTTTCCTTTTCCACAGTGTTCTAGGTTTATCTTAATTATTTCCTTTGTGTTTTAGTTAACAGTATTCTAATGACACCTATTTTAGTTAATTGCTTCTGCATTAATATCTCCCACTAAGTGGTGAACAGTTTGAGAATAGGGAATTCGTCTAATTCATATTTGAATCATCTCACCCAGTTTTGCAAGCATTACATGCTCCAAGTAAGTTGGGAATGACTCGAGGCAAATAAATAGATCTCTTCTTGCTCACTTGTTATTTTGCCTTATCACGTGTTCTCTTTACTTTTAGTGGATTATAGACAGTTCTGGGCAGGATGTGCCTCTATATGTAAAATAGTTTGGGCAAGTAGACAAGTCAGCTTGTTACCGGATGGAGCTCGCACAAGTGGCCCTTTGCTTTCAACCTGGAAAATAAGAAAAAAAGGTTTCCCTGTTTATGGTTCCCTGGGCATTTGCTTTCTTGAGTCTTAGTCGATCCCACAAGATGTTAATATTGGTTGACATACTAAATTATTCTTTTTATTGGGCTTAGTTCACATCTTAGCACCTGAGCTTCACTATAAATTTTAGTAATATGTTCAAAAACTTTGCTTGGGATTTTAAATAATTTTTGTTGTTCAGCAAAAGATGATTGCATTATCCTAAGAGATGCTTTATTTTTTCTAACCACTTAGTTTTCATTCAAGTTAAAAAAAAATAAATTTTTTATAAAGTACATGTTTCTGCATTTCTTGGAACATTTATGTTCAGAATTTGATCTGCGTATTCAATTGCTACTGGAAATGTGAATTATAAGCCAAAAATAACTGCTACTTTCCTGGGTTTCTTGCAGTGCCATTCTAACCCCAGGCCTGCCGTTGAATTACTCTGATGATTCCTTAGATGGGGGACCTGCTATGGGTCTTATTGATTTCTAGAGTAGAATTGCTTATGTTTGTGGTTTTCCTGGGACATGTTCCAAATGGTTGAACTAAGTAACATTTCTCACCATATACAAGTACTAATTCAATTTGACTGTCACAACTGAAAATTGTGTCTTCCATTAAGAGTTTTATTTTGAAGATCTCATGAAGCCTAGTCTTATTCCGCCATATTCTTTTCCACTGCTTTTCAAGCATGACTTTTATATAAAATCTCTCCCTATCTACTCTGTATGTGGCAGCGGACATCATACAGTGTTATTTCTCCCTGCTGGAGTTAAACTTCTAATTTCTTTGCGTTTCAGAGAAGTGTTGCTGCATGTTGATTTTTAGTTTGAAGTTTAAAAATAAAGCAGGAAGGATGAGATAGCAAAGCCTGCTCCACGTCTTCAGATGAATGAGCCAGCAAGAGAAGACTGTGCCAATACAACCCTTAGTGCCGAGTGTTGTTTCGTGGCAGTATAGATAGATATAAATGTAATACTTGTATGTCATCTGACTTTAAAGATCTAGAAGATTTGCCTGACAGATTTTTTTTTTTAAATATGATGCTCTGCCAATAACTTCAATTTTCATTTTCAGACTTAATTCATGTTTTTCTACACTAAGGTCTCACATCACTTTTTTCAGCCATCCCAATCCTATTTTTATTATGGCCCCTGTTCTCCCCACTTTTCCCTGAAATTCATAGGTTCTCATTTTCCTTCAGGCAAAACTACAAAAGTCTAATCAATGGCATATTTATTGTCAAATGCATTATTACTAACAAAAACATTTTAAAAACATAGACAGTCAAAACAAAAGAAAAAGAAAAACAAAACCCTAATCCTTCCATGTGTACCTCAATGGTAGTATATACTGGTCTTCCTTTCTTTGAACAGACTGAAGGTCCTTGAGAGTAGAGGCCATACTCTATTCTTTTTTGAATCTCCAATGCTCACTGCTTGGCACAGTAACAAAATTTAAAATATTTATTTTAATCGGGATTGCACTGAATCTGTAGTTCGCTTTGAGTAGTATAGACATTTTCACAATGTTAATTTTTCCAATCCAAGAGCATGTAATGTCTTTCCATCTTTTCTGTCTTTAATTTCTTTCAGTAGTGGTTTGTAGCTTTCACTGTAGAGATTTTTCACCTCCTTTGTTAAATTGATTCCTAAGTATTTTATTTTATTTTATTTTGTGTGACTGTTGTAAATGGGCTTACTTTCTTGATTTTCTCTTAGCTTGTTATTGGGAAATATAAATACAACTGATATGGGGGCATTTATTTTGTATCCTGCAATGTTACTGAAATTATTAACCAGCTCTAGGAGTTTTTTGATAGAGTCTTTATGTTTTTCTATATATAATATCACATCATCTGCAAATAGGGACAGTTTGACTTCCTCTTTTCCAATCTGGATTACTTTTATTTCTTTCTCTTGCCTGATTACTCTGTACATCCAGTACTATGTTAAATAGAAGTGGTGAGAGTGGGCATCCTTATCTTGTTCCTGTTCTTAAGTGAAAAGCCTTCAGTTTTTCCCCATTCAGAATGATACTGGTGGTGGGCTTGTCAGAGACAGCTTTTACTATGTTGAGATACTTTCCTTCTATACGTAATTTGTTGAGAGTGTTTATCTTCAGAGAAGTGGAAAAAACCAATCTTAACATTCACATGGAACAACAAAAGACCCCAAATAACCAAAGCAATTCTGAGCAAAAAATAAATAAATAAATAAAGCTGGAGGTATAACACTACCTGACTTCAAATTATACTATGAAGCTATAGGAACCAAAATAGCATGGTTCTGGCATAAAAATGGATACTTGGACCAGGGGAGCAGAATAAAGAACCCAGAAATCACCCCTCAGGCTTACAGCCATCTGATATTTGACAAAAGCAACAAAAACATACATTGGGGAAAAGACTGCCTCTTCAATAGTGGTGCTGGGAATATTGGATATCCATATGCAGAAAAATAAAACTAGACATGCATCTCTCACCATATACTAAAATCAACTCAAAATGGATTAAAGATTTAAGTATAAGACCTGAAACTTTAAAATTACTAAGAGAAAATATAGATGAAACACTTCAGGAACTAGATCTAGGCACAGACTTTATGAATATGAGCCTGAAAGCACAGGCAACAAAAGAAAAAATAAACAAATGGGACTATATAACATTAAAAAGCTTCTGCACAGCAAAGGAAACAATCAACAGAGTGAAACAACAACCTACAGAGTGGGAGAAAATTTTTGCTAACTATGCATCTGACAAGGGGTTAATATCCATAATATACAAGTAACTCAAGGAATTACACAGTAGAAAAAAACCAAACGACCCAATTAAAAAATGGGCAAAGGAGCTGAATAGACATTTTTCAAAAGAAGACATACAAATGGTCAACAGGTAATGAAAAAATGCTCAACATCATTAATCATCAGGGAAACACAAATCAAAACCACATTGAGATACCTCCTCACCCCTGTTATACTGGCTATTATCAAAAAGATGGAGAATAACAAATGCTGGCAAGGATGTGGAGAGAAGCGAATGCTCCTACACTTTTGGTGGGACTGTAAATTAGTGCAAACACTGTGGAAAACAGTATGGAGGTTTCTCAAACAACTACAGGCAGATCTTCCATGTGATCCAGCAATTCCACTTCTGGATATATACCCAAAGGAATGGAAATCATCATGTTGAAGGGATACCTGCACTTCCATGTTCATCACAGCTCTGTTCACAATAGCCAAGATATGGAACCAACGTAAATGTCTATCGATGGACAATTGGATCAGGAAAGTGTGGTATATATATATATACCATGGAATATTACTCTGCCATAAAAAAAATGAAATTCTCCCATTCATGAATAGATGGATGAACTTGAAGAAACTTATGTTGAGTAAAATTAGCAAAGCATAGAGGGATAAATACTTCATGTACTCACTCATAAGTGGGACCTAAGAGAGAAAGAAGTAAGGAAAGAAAGACCACAGTGGTGCATTGGACTTTTGAGGGAAAGAGCATACCTAGGGATACAAAGTGGAAAAAAAAAGGGAAAAGGGGATGGGGAGGGAGGTGGGGATAATTGGGTGCAGGATATAGTGTATAATCACAATTCGTAGTAATGGGCATGCTGCCAGTATGGATCTGGCCATCACATCTTGTGCATAAGTGGTGACTATAAGCTTTGTACTCCCTGAAAATTCATAACCAAGAAAAATAAAATAAAATATTTGTTAACTAAGTCAACCAAACTGGGGTGACTTTTTCCTCCAAGGGATTATTTGGCAATGTCTAGAAACATTTTGGTTATCATAGCTGAGGAGGGTGCTACCGGCATCGAATGAGCAGAAGCCAGTGATGTCACTGAACATCCCGCAATGCACAGGACAACCCACCATACCAAAGAATGATCTAGCACAAAATGTCATTAGTGCCTAGACTGAGAAAGCATGATTAAATTATGAGTTCATATTCTCAAGAAATTCAATTAATTTTTTATTCAGCTATATTTGCCAACTTTTATAATTACCCTAAACAGCTGAATAGTAACATCAAAAACAGTGTAGGATAGGGTTCGTGATATATGAAAAAACAAATTTTGAATTGGAATTTTAAAATAATTTTTAATTTATGGAGTGATTGAATTCTTATTTGAACAGTTTAGAACTAATAGGAAATGCCATCTTGAACCTGTCTGTAATCTAAGTAGTAGTTAGTAATTATCTGTATTTGGCTAGTTCAGTCTGTTAGAACAGAATGCAGATGATGTTAATAATGCTTTTTAGCAATTTGGCCTTGATTTGTTCTACAACCACAGAAGTGTCTGCTCCTGATCCTGACCTGGCTTAAGTGCCATTGATCATAAGAAGCAGGGATCAAAAGAAGGTGAACAGATTCTTTTTAAATCTTCATCACTATTGTATCAACAGTCTCAATGGCAGCTCCTCCTGCCAGCAGGTCAGCATCAGTGTCTTCATTCTGGAAAGACGGCTTATAAATTAAGCAGTTGACCTTTATGTCAATCACTCAACATTGGGCCGTCCAAGGCTGCCAGAACCATTAACTTTGAGCAATGGCCACTTCAGCAAAGCACAAATGCAGTATTTATAAACCTTATATTGTTGTCTTTGACAAAATCTCAATGACATTGTCTGTTTCTCATTTTCTTCCCATCCACTAAAAGGCAGGAAATAATAATCAATAGCCTAGACATTATCTGTGAAAATACAATGACTCAGAAGTTAAAGGGTATACAAAATAAAAATTCCAAGCAATGTGCCCATTTTACAATTTTCTGCATCAGAAAACTACAAATGATTAAACCTGCAACGTATTCGGTGATATTTTCCCCCACTTTTTATTGCATAGAAGAAACAAGATCCTGAGAAACCAAGATTCTACCAGGTTATACAAATAGTGGCCTATCCAGAGAACCTCTCACTTCTCATGATCTCGTAAAATGGCCTCTGCGTTCTCTAATAAGGCCTCAATAACTGAGACTCTGAGTTAAGCAACATTCTTCACAACTAAAATATGACATGCAAGTAATGTTGCCAGATTAAAGACTCCCTTTCCAAGCTTGGCAAAAACAAGAAGTAATTAGAACCTCAAGAACCTCAAAGGGTATTAGTATTGACATAAATAGAAATACTATGCATATGTTTGAAAAGAATGGCTCATTTAACACAGTTACTGCATGCCTGTAGGACATTTAGAGCATCGTAAAGACACAAGGACAAATCAGACACTGATGTAGCCCCAAGGGGATTTACAAACAACTGATAATATTAGGAAAGATGTGTGTAAAATTTAGGGTCCCAATAAGAAACAAAAGCTATATTCAAATTAGAATAACTTAGGAAGAGTTTATTTGCAGATGGACTTATTTCCAAGGTGGCAGCGGTGTATAAGGAAACACAGGTATAGTGAAAGTACCAGCATTCTTGGAGAAAGGCACCAGCCTTGGCCTGAATGTAGGGGGGTGGAAGAAGTCATCTCAACTTAGAAAGAGAAAGAATCATTAGAGCTGGCACTCTTAAAAAGAGCAGTGACTTGCTCTGAAAATTCAGGAAAATTAATATGCTGAATATATGTTTGTTCTCTTTTCAATTTCTACCTGGGTTCTCCTTTGGCTAATCACAACCAGAAATCAAGTGGATTGAGAGAGGCAGAAAGGATATTGGCATAAATGTTTTATGTTTAATGTGGGTTTTTTTGTTTGTTTGTCTGTTTTTCTGAGTAACAGTGTTATATACTGGTTTGGTGCATCCTATGATGAACCTTCCAAATTCTCTTGTAGGAATAAAGAACTTATTCTGTATTTCCTTTCTATGGATTTCAGCTCTCAGGCCCCACTGGAGACTGCCCTGGCTGAAGATAGCAAATGTGCCCAAAGATATGCCCCCTATGTCCCCCTGCAGGATGCCCAACATCCAGTGATCAATGTGGGCCCATAAAGGCCTGGCTCACTTTTCCCCCACTTGGGGCAAGTCAGAAGAATCATCCAAGCCTAGTCTTCTATGTAAGGCTGGCTGACACCTCCATGGAGACTCTGTCAGAACTCAACTCTGCCTCCGACCATCCCTCCTTTCTTTTCTTTCCTTTCCAGGTAGTTAATCTCAAGAACACTCCCTAGCAAATTCTCTTCACAGGAATTTCCATCTCAGGAGTCTGCTTCCTGGGAAGTCTAACTAGAAACAATAGGTTCTAGCTGTCATCTAAGAAAATCTAGCCATGAGATTTTGCAACTGGATCACCTGCTCCTTGGTTGGTAATGACTCCATCACTTGTAGTTCATGGAACACAAATAGCTCCCAGCACAAAATACCACTGCAATTATCAAAACCATCACCTGAGATGGTATATTGGTAGAAGGCATTGCACTAGCTGGTGTGATGCATCAGGTGTGTGAAAAATATAGGGTAAAGAGTAGCTATAAGGACATATAATTGCATGGTGTGCTAAGTGTTACTGCCTTCTGAGAAGAAAAGAAAATGTTAAGAGTAATTAATTGACAATTGAAAGTTAAGTGTAAAAGCTAGGGGGCTTTTAACTTTTAATGAGGTTTTCACTTCCTGCAGAGAAAGCTGGAGATCAGGTTCAGGACTTAATGGCTTAATTCTCAACCTAAGAAGGTCTGCTATGCTAAAACCATAGTGCACATTAGGAAAGAATGTGGCCTTGACACATGCAGTGGGGATATCTGAATTAACTGGACCTATAAACTTTGAAACCCCAAATTCCTCTGAACCCCAAGAGCTGGAGAAGTGGCTCCCTCATTTCTCTATAGGTCTAGCAGTTATTCCCTTTTTGAAAACATTGTAGAGGCTTCTCTCATGCAAATTAACATGTGTCCTATCCTCAGGATCTGTCCCCAGCACCCCTTCTTGTCTCTATGGTTGTCATGACATAACCTATCCGGAGACATGCAGGGCCTGATGAGAGAGGACATGGAGGATAGTTCAAAGGAGCTGTAGGACCTAGCCAGCACAAGTACGCATGGGATGGGAATCTGAAGCTGCTTGTTCATGGGACAGGGGCAGAGGAAGAAAAGAAGCAAGAAGAAAGTCACTATTTGGGCAGGGTTAATTGAATATGATCATTGGGACTATACATGGGGTCTGTTGTTATACAGTGGGGGCAAGAAGGACCGTATTTAATGTTCAGGTCTTATACTTAGGGTCTCTTTATCCCCTCTTGCCCGATATTGATGGTAAGTAGGCAAGTGCAACAAGCCTAGCTTTGTGAGGACCTGAGAACAAAGGCAACTTCTCAGGAATTGGGTACACATCATGCTGCTGAGATCAGCAGACATGCTAGCTCATGTTGGGGGGATAGAGAATGGACAGTAGAGGAGGAAAACAAAAGTAATGATTGTGGATCTATACCACCTATAGCAATAGTGTCTAGTTTTAGTTTTTCTCACTAATACTCTTTGTTTAAGTTCTCCCCAGGGAGAGAGGCTCATCAGAGCTCTAGGATAATTGTTTCCTGAATTTGGATATGAGTTTTAGTAGTCCAAGGTATGGGATTCTCCAAGAACCACCTTCGGGAAGGAAACTGCTAAGAGAACTACCAGGAAATAGGTAGCTGTCATCCACCACCCCATTCTGGGGTTGCCTTGGCTGCAGACAGGTGCCAACTTGCTTTCTTCCTGGGGAAGCCCATATCTGATGATCACTTCAGGGCTATTAAAAACCTAGCTCCATCACCCCAGTTCAGGATAAATATGGATGGTTACCCCAACTGCAGTTGGTTTGGCTGAGGCCTCTGCTGAGACTGTATCACACTACACTTCCCCCTCTGCCCAGTTTTTTCACTTATTACCAAAGGTGATGAACCCAAGAGTTCTCTCTAATAAGACTCTTGCACTCTAATCTTCATCTCAGAATCTTTTTCCTGGTGAACCTAACCTGCAACAGCTTCTGAGATCTATATTTACACTACTTGGTGGAAATATCAGAGATATTGGTAAAATATTATTGAAAACATATATTGCATAATTTTTACAAAGATGTTCTATAAATAATTTCTCTTCTACATTCCTTTGAAGGGCTGTACTATTCTTGCTTTGTATCTTCTCACAATGAATACTTAATACTTAACTCTTTTATTTTGTATATTTTTTCTGGTTTACTTAATGGAATATATTTGAATTTACAGTTTTCATACCGTATGCATGAAAATATTTGCTCATATAGACAAATAGTGACAAAATTATAGAAGTGAACATATTCAATAATTTAGCCTATTTATCAGCCTTCCTCACTATTCAACCTATTCTAAGTCAAAGGGGATCAGTTATCAATTGTGTTATTCAAATATATTATAACTAAATTTCAAATGAAAGAGCCAGAATTGAACAGATAGGTTGTGTATGACATGAACAGAAAGTAAGAATGAAACAAGCTGAAAGATACGAGGGTGTTTGGAATTAACTCAGTTAATGGAGAGTTAACAGAGTATTAAATATCTCTCTGTTCCTAAGTCTGCCTGACCTCTATGCCTTACCCCCTTGTAGAATAAGTTCACAGTAATTTTTATTTCACATTCTCATGTAAAATCTCTCTCTCTCTCTCTGTTTTTCATATTCTGGTTATTTAAAAAGCAAGTTTATCGTGCTAATTATTAATATATTATGCATAAGTTCAATAGTTTTTTAGTCCTAGTATATATTTTAGGTAAGTGTTGAAAAACTAAAAATTTGATGAGCTGTAGCTGTTAATAAGTTTTACAACCTAAAATCGCTGCTCTCCTAGTCTTCCTGCTTAATTTCTTAAAATTTAGTACATTTGTTTCATGGAAATATATAGGTAGGTTTTCTTAAGAACATACCTCTGGGATGGAAGTTATTTTTAACCTGAAGGTTATTATGCAAATATTCACTTTACTGTCTTGTTTACAAAGTACTTTAACACATAGTAAATCACACAGTTAAAACTGAAAAAGTGTCTTAATAAACAGCTAAATACTGTATTTTGAACATTTTCGCATTCCTGGAAATGCTATTCCAGTTTACCTCTGAAAGCATATGAGATTATCAACATTAGATATTCACATTTACCACAATTTTCAACATTAGGTACCTGTCTTTTCTTGAAAACCTCTTTCATCTTTTCTACTTTCTTTGTTTCATAAAACCATTGGAATATGGCTTACAAAGTCACTTTCCATATAATTTTACTTTTCTATCTTTTCCTGGTTTTCTAAAGTAAAAGCTTAGATAATTGATCTTAGATTTTTCTTCTTTTCTGATATATGCATTCACTGCTATAAATTTCCCTGTAAGTACTGCATTCCACACATTTTAATAAGTTATATTTTTATTTTCATTTAGTTCAAAATATTTTAAAATTGATCTTGAGATTTCTTTGACCCAACTGTTATTTAATAATGTGTTGTTTTGTCTACAAGTATTTTGGAATTTTCCAGGTATATTTCTGTTAGTGATTTTCTAGTTCAATTTCATTGTGGTCTGAGAACAAAGTTTGTATGATTTCTGTTATTTTGTATTTGCTAAGGTGTGTTATATGACCCAAGATATGGTCTGTCTTGGTGATGTTCTTTACGAGCTTGAGAAGAATGTGTGTTTTGCTGTTGTTAGGTGAAGTATTCTATAAATGTCAATTATATCCAGCTGATTGATGATGCTGTTTAGTTCTGTTATGATCTTACTGATTTTTTGCATGCTGAATCTGCCCATTACAGACAAAAGAGTGTTGACATCTCCAACTGTAATTATGGATTCTACTATTTCTCCTTGCAGTTCTATCCTATTACATATGAGAAACAAGCACCATATAAGGAATTAGCAACTTGCCCATGGTCCCATACCTATAAATTTATACTTTAAAAAGTGATGAGTAAAATAACTTGTTAGCCCAATAAATGATTCTCATTTACATGCTAAGAATGAATAATTGTAATTTACAAGTATAGTGGGCTGAATGGTGTTCCCCCAATAGATATGTTCACCTGAAACCTTAGAATTTGATCTTGTGTAGAATAAGGGTCTTTGCATATGTACTTAAGGTAACAATCTCAAGATGAGATCATACTAAATTATGACTTGCCCTAAGACCAATGACTGTTGTTCTTATAAGAAAGAGTAGTGAAAATTTTGAGACACAGAGACACAGAGGGGATAAACATGTGAAGGTGGACACAGCAATTGGAATGATGCATTTACAAACCAAGGAACACCAAAGATTGTCTGCAGCACCAAAAGCTAGAAGGAGATACTTCCTCAGACACGGCAGAAGAAACCAACCTTGATTTTGGACTTCTGTCCTCCAGAACATTGAGAGAATAAATTACAGTTGCTTTAAGCCACCCACTTCGTGGTAATTGGTTATGGCAGCCCTAGGAAATTAAAACAAGAATGTTAGTATTTCACAAATTGTCTAGCACAGCGATGTGATTTCCTTATCTAAAACGCTGACCTGAAAAGGATACAGAGAAAACTAAAACAAACTAAAATGTGTCTGTATGTGTTTTAAATAAAGAATAACCAAGAACATTAATTACTTATTTAAAAAATGCTTCTCTCTAATCACCTAAAATATTGGGCTTTAGAAAGCAGTCAGATTTCAATAAGAAAAACAGAAATGAATTTATACCATTCTTAGTATTTATAATCTGCAATTATCCCATTTATGTTGGTTTATTGCCAGTGTTCCCCACTGTTATATAAACTCCACGACATGTTGGTGACACTGTCAATATCGCTTGTTGCTATATCTCAAATATGTAGCACAGGACCTGGCACTTAATAACTGCTCAATGAATATTTGTTGAATGAAAGAAGGATAGATTCATAAAGAGAGAGCTTTATAGATATGATGCAACTGTATGTGAAAATAAGAGTTATTTCATAATATCCTAATGACAAAGAGAGGACAGCAATGCATCTACTAAAATACATTACAGGTTACAAGGTAACTCTACCTATAGGGCTATCATTACTTGGCCATAGGAGGTCATGAATTTATTGCAATCAAATGTACTTGGCAGCTTTCTATTCTGTACCATTTTGGGCGGCTATACCAACCACATTATTATCTTTAACAAGGCTTTTCTCTCTTTCATGGCTTCAGTGAAAGAAATATAACTAAATACAGTTGAGCATTTTTAAAAAAGAACCTTATACTGCAGTTTGAGGAGAATGTAACATTGATTATTGATATTCATGAAAAATGAATCATTTGTTTGCCCTCATTTCATGCACAGAATTCACCATGACATCAGTGGGAGCTTTTTACAACAATAAATCTGTGCCAAATAATAAATTACATTCATTCATATTAAATTAAAATGTGCACATTGGAGAGGTTTAATTTTAAATTTTCATGACAAATGGGAATCTGGACACTAAAAAAAAAAAAAAATAAACTGAAATAAATTCAACTATGAAGAAAAAGCCCAAGTTGAGACTCTCCCAGGATTTGTTTTCTCTTTTCTTTCTTTGTCAGGTAGCAAATTGTTTATAAATTGTAAACCTTAGGTGTTGCTGTCAGAATACTGTTTTATGCTTTCTAAAAGGAGTCTCATCTTGGTAATGGGTATTTACATTTTTTTTGGTTACTTAATATACATGGATATTTCCTACATGCAAAAGCAAATAAACAAGCAAAAAAAAAAAAAAAAACTCAGTGAGAAAAAAGTCACATAAGAAAGCAAATGAAATTAAACTTCCTAACAACGCCCCCAATATGTGAATGTAAATCAGAATTACAGAACTATTGTATTTTTTGGCGAATGATGGCATGGTATCTAAACTGAGTTAATCCAGCAATTTCTTAGATTTTGAAATACCAATCATGTCCTTACCCACAGAAGTCCTGTAAAACTCCACAGTTCTTGAGAGGGTCAGATAAAACCTTCAGATATTCTTTTATCAGCATCATAAAACATCAGCTAAAGATACAAAATGGCATGTCTCTATTCTTTTCTTATCAGTGTGATGTTCTAAAAATAATCTCCCTAGCACAGGAAGGATCATGAATTAGTGTGCTCGCATTTCACTCCTAATAAGAATGGAAAACATCAGGTGTTTCTTAAGTCTTATCCTGGGCCACTGCTGTAGGCATCACAGTGATTGATTTCATCCTGCAGTCTTCAGTTTACAGGAAATCCATATAAATCAACCAGAATATGGAAATTCATACCTCCCAGGAGTAACAGATTAACTGATTCTAAATTGAAGCGAAAAAGAAAGGTCAGTTAGAAAGCATCAGAGAGGAACACAGGGAAAATATGCCAGGCACTGAGTACTTTCTTTGGAGGACTACACTGTGTGTAATTTTTTCCTGACTCACAGTGGCTCATCTGGAAGCCTGCAACCACAAATACGAATATTTAGGAGCCAATAGGGTTATTGTCGTGAGGGAGTCTTTAGCCTTGTCTGATTCACAGATTCTTTTCAGTATGTGAGAAAAACCAGGGAAACTCTCCCTCCAGGAATCTCTGTATGCAGACAGCTTTTCATACAACTTCAGAGAGAATTCTGCTCCTGAAACTGTAGTTAGTACAAGGTTAGGCTAGCTTCCCACCAGGGAGAAAACCTTGAGTACAGAGGGTCTCCAAGACATCAGATAGAGGCTAGCAGGAAATTAGTATGGAGTTTCTAGTTGCACTTCCACAGGTCTAAACTTTTTCACCCTTCAGAATATTTCCTAAAGATATACTGTGTTTAAAATTATCTCTTTTACCCTAAGGTCAACCTGAGTAAGAATCTGAAGAGATGCCTAATGAAGACTATGAATCCAAGAATTAAAAGAATATGTTACTCACAAAATGATCTCCTTTGATCTGTTGCACTGGAGTTAGAGCAACTAGTGATGAAAAGTAGAAAAGAATATATACACGCAAACCAATTTTTAATTTCTCATAGGCAAAGCCAGAGTTGCTTTGTTGGCAAACCAGGATAGACACTGGCAAAGTAGCCCTGCTTTGTCCATAATATGTCATCTGAAGGAGCAAGAGGAACTTTAAGGAACCTATATTTTTGAACTAGATACCGCTGAAACTGTTATTCATACTTCATGGAAAGAAAAATATTTCTAAGCTATGTCTTCAGCCACTGGATATGTTATCAGAATTAATCGTAGATCTTACTGGGTAATGAATTTAGATTAACGAATTAAGAAAGAAATCTGACAGCCATTTCTAGGGCACAGCTATAGGAACAGCAGCGCTGGCTTGTTTGGGGACTGAGATCAGTAGTAGTAGGCTTTCAGATGGACTACAAATAAGAGATGAAGGAGGCAGCACTGTCGGCCAGTCCAAAAGACCCCTGATGTGTACACACATTTTAATCAACCCACAATAAAATAACTGATGAAGACAAAAATAATTCATAGGTATATGCAACTTTTATATACTTTACCTTCCTGCACACAAACTTAACTTTGGGTAAATTTAATTAAATAATGTTCTAAATGTCTTTTTCCTGGCATCAGTTTCTTTTACTAATGAGCAGGGCTCCTAGTAAGTGAAAGTGAAAGTGCTGGATAATTTCCGTAAGTAATAGATGAGTTAATACGTATTGAGCCTTGTTCATACATAAGAAACTGTCCTAGGTACTTTGCAAATAATTGCTTTCCTTCTTACAAAAACTCTGCAATATCAGTGTTGTTGTTATTATTATTGTTATATTAATGAATGAATTGAGGGAAATAGAGTCTAAGCATCTTACTAAAAATCACTCAGCTATGAAGTGTTAAGGGTAGTGTTGAAGCTCGGGTCAGTTTGCCTTCAAAGTCATTTGAAGTCCATTTTAACAAGCCTCTTTTCCTAGTATGATTATGCATAAACAAGAGATTGGGAAATCCTGAATTATCATGCTTCTTTTTGTCATAAAGAGAAAATACAAGGCTTTTTGATATCAGGACAAAGTTGAAAAGAACAAGTTTCCCAACAGAGAATTTGTGAACAAGTGAACAAGTACCAAAAATTGTACGAGTTGTAAAACAAACCATAGGTTCTAAAACATGCTGAACTGATAACCATAAATATCATTTTTTAAAAAATATCTCTTGTATTGTTAAAAATAGAGGCTCCTCCTAGCAAGGGCGTGTATTTATACACCTGAGCTGTGAGTAAACAAAGAACTCTTATCTCCATAGTTATCAGAACAAATTATTTTATCTGAAGGTAAAAAAAAAAAAAAAAAAAACAAGCATATTAACAAAACATGTTAAGAAAGAAAATGAAATTCTGTGCCTATTCATTCTGAGACTGAAAAGATCGAAAATAATTTGAAGCACTGATGCTCCACATTCATCGTTTGGGAAAGATATATGTTTTTTCCCAGAACAGCAGTCCAAGATCATTGAACTTGACATTGACACTGGTAGTATTCTTTGCTGAAAGAAATGAACCATCAAGGGCCATCAAGGGGGCAATGGTGGATTTAATAGGGCCATTTGAGAAGGGAACTTTCAGTCTTATTGCTGTTCGTATCACACTGTGCAGTAGCTTCTCCTTTATATTCAGCCTGTTAACTAAAATAGAAGAATGCAGAGGAAAAAAAAAAAAGCCACCGAGGGACTGCTTGCTACAGGGAATCTTTAATAAATTGTTCAATAGACCGTTTAACACATACACATGAAACTCTTTAGTAGAGATGTGTTTTCAACTTTGTGTAACACCTGTCTAACATGGTTTAAAAGAATGACAGGAGAAAGGAAGATCAACTGATGGCAAAGACAGAAAGGATATACAAGGTACACATTTGTATTATTGGCTCATTCCTATCTAGGCCAAGACATAAACCAGGGTGTTGAGAACAATGTTGATCATGACAAGATTAGTGACCAGTGCTTTTCTTCTCCTCTGACAGCTTGTGGATACAGGATGGATTTATGAGTCCCTGGAGGACAGGAAGGTATAAACAACACTTGGCATGAGCATCATGAAGTGCTGACATCACCAGTTCAAATCATCTGAGTGAGCCAGAAAATTAGAATACAAAATTTGATTTGTAGTACACTGCCATGCAAATGAGGAAATATGACAGACTTCAAATGTGCTCCTGAAATATAGTCACCCTTACCTATTTTTTTTTTTTTTGTATTCTGATTCAGTATATTCAAAGGGAGATAATATTGCAAGCACATTCTGTGCAATCGGAGAAATAAGGATTCGAATATTGGCCCTGAAGTTGTTGATTAAGTAATGAGCAATGCATCATTATAATAATAATGAGGTTTGATCACATGAAGGCAAAAGCCAGTCCTCCTAACCTCAAGATAATAGGCATATTCATATGGTGGAATCCTGCCATCTCTTGCTTGGCGGCATCAGACAGACATGCAAGCTGTGTTTGAGCTGTCAGATGCTCGACCATCACTGTCAGTTCCACTCTTAACACTTCAGTTATGTCTGTATTTGAAGAAAGGACAAAAGACCAATGTTTTCCAAATCTATTTTTTGTGCCATGTTTTCATTTTGTCATCAGGAATCTCATATATCAATATCTAGAAGAGCAATTGCTTTATGTTGAGGGAAGGGAAGGAATTCTGAAATATAATCAATTTATTTCAACATTTATTGTGTTTTTGCCTGATAATCATTACAACCTCCATGAGGCATTTTTTCCCAGAGAACAGGTAATTCATTTCATGAAACTAATTCATTATGCCATTATACCATTTTTGCTGTACACTTCAGAATTTCAGGTTCAGCAATGGTTATTTTTGTGAACTATTGTATTTTATCAAACATGTTAAGTATTACATTTTATTAAATATATTGTTGAATATATGTATTATATTTAATAGTTATTTTAGTAAACTATTACATTTTCAAGGAGATAATTCATAGAAGCAGTATATTTTTACACCTTCTATATTGTATAATTGATTCTTTGTTTCCAGTGTTACATACCTGTAAAATTCCTGTTTGTATGTGAATGTAACCTTTTTCCCAATGAAGCTTTATGAAAATGAAATAAACTGAAATATATTGAATAGTTATACATATATTCAGAATTATAGGTACATTGAATTACTGAGTGATATTGATAGTAATATTGCTAACCAATAGATGTCAACCATTTACTGAGAGCCTGATATGTGCCAGGCATGGGGTTAGGAAAATTACTTGCAGAATCTAAATTAATGTCTACACACTTAAAATAACTTTTGGAAAGATAATCCTGAATCAAGAAATACTCTTATATCTCCTTTGAACTAGTTTCCCTTCACCTACATTATTTAATAAAGACAGATTAAGATTACTTTATTAGTCATTTTAAGGGGAATGTGTAAGCTGCATTCACTTCTCAGTGTTATCATTTTAAATTTTCTCTCCTCAGTTTAAGGACCAGGGATTTCAGATAGTTTTATACTCCAGTTTTCTCTTCAACATGAAACTTAAACAACTCAGGAAACAACTCCTTCCTCACTTGCCATGAGCAATGAAATAAAATGATTGTTCACCGGAAATTGGCTCATGGGGCTTTGGCCTCTGAAATATCAATATTAGCATGGCAAAACATTAATAGTTGCCTAAGATTCTCTTTTCATTCTTTCTGTGTAGTTAACATAAAATCAAAAACTTCTGAAGAGAAATAAAAGGATTAGAATGTTAGCTAGGTTTTCTTGGATGGAAAAGGTTTGAAGGTTGCTGTCGACAACTCGAAATAGCTATAACAAAATAACACCAGAAAAATTTTAGGAGATCTATAATTACTAGTTCAACAAAAATGAATTAAAGTCTCCTACTGTGAAACATTCCCAGTGTCTCATGTACCTCTCCTTTTCTTGGTACTCATAATGTCTGGATTGTCTATTAGCAGATCTCTTTGGGTATTGCTTTTCCTCAAAACTGATAGCTGTATTGGTGGACATTGCAAGAAAGTACAGAAAGATAGTGTCACAAAAAGAATGCTTAAGGAATGGAGAAATGGAGAGAGAAGGAATAGTGGTGGTTATAATATTTTCAGTCTAATTCCTAAAACATGCAAAAAATGAAACAATTTTTTGATACGTAAACTTAAACTCCATTTGATCCATTATTCTGCCCAATGTTTTGTGATGTTTATTTATATTTATATCTATTGCATCTCAGTTCCTGGCAAATATTGTTATTTAAATTTTACTCCAACAAAATAAGATTTGTTTTCCCACACTCTTCCTGTGATGTTCTCTCAATTCCAGGGACTTCCACAGCAGCTTCCTGTCATTGGAAGACTGGAGCTGAGAGAATCTGGTGAATGTCTATAAACACCAGTGTCCTTGGGATACACAGATTCACTTTGACATCACGGCAGGCGAGCCCTTCATATGCTGACATCTGATGATATTTTTATGTACTCATTTAGTAGTCAACCTCAACTTCATCTTCCTACCAGATACCCAGGTCCTCACCCCAAGACTCTGACACCAATGGAAAACTAACTAACACCCTTCCTAGGATGGGTTGGAGAAAATTTTGTACCCACCCACAGAAGGCAGTGAGTAGAATTCAGATGTTCCCAGCTAGTTCACGAACCACAGGAAACTTACTGGAGCTATTCCAAGACCTCCCTGCCCTTGGCTTCAAATGTAGCTCTTACTCCTTTGCTGCTTTTCTGTCTGGGTGATGGTGGAAACTTTTGCCGTTCTGCTCTGCCCTAAGGGCTCCAAAAAGCAAGTTAGACACAATTTCCCTTAATACTTAGATTTCTTAAAATATATGAAGGGTTCTATAGACAATGGGTGGGGAAATGTCCTGCTTTGTCTTTCTCTGGCAACCCAGGATGCCGAGATTCCTCCTATGATACAAAATACATACATACACACATAAGAAGGTACTTCAAAAAGTTTGTGGAAAAATAGAGTTAAAAGATAATATGAATCTTTCCATGAACTCTTTGAAGTACTATCATGCATACACATACATACATAAGTCATGAATAAATTTTAAAATTTATGTACAAGTATTCTTTCAAATATTATACTGTGAACCAGTCTATTAGATTTCTTCACTATCCTGAAAATTTTTCCTTGACTATAGTAACATGATTGACTGCTCCAGGGTATGGAGAATCTTTTAATAGAAATGGGGTGGGGGCAATATAGAGTGGAAAGCATATTGATTATTATTTCACAATATTGTCTTATCACAGAAAACAGAGAGAAAGGGAGACAGGAAATATTCAAATTTTGTCTTTTATGGTTATTTGTCTTGTGATAACACATCTTCCAAACTAGGTGATATTGTATGATAAATCAAAGCACTTTAGTTGCCATGTTATCCAACACCCGTTACCACTTAGATAAGGAAAAGAAGCCCAGAGAAATTATTTTCTTAAGGTTATTCAGCTCCTTTAATGAAAGCTTGTTTTAGAATCTAGTTCTCCACTTTGTAGTCCAGCTCATTGTCAAACTTTTACCAGTTTTGGGTACTCTCGTGTGCTCCTGTACAAGCCCTGGCCTAATTTTCTCAGCTCTGCCTATGGTTCCTTTCTAGTTTATTCTCTGTACCTACTTAGAGAAATATAACTCAGTAATAATATGTATATAGCCAAGTGTTTCCTTTTACTCCCAAGGAATTAAGCCCTGAGGGATTCAGATCTTTTTTTCATATGAAATTTTAATAGTAATAAATACTAGGAAGAAGCATTCAAGGGGGAAAAATGACTCCCTAAGTCTTTTAGAGGTTGACTTAATGTAGCAAACACAGTATGTTTCATCATAATGGTTGTTGAACTGACTATTAAAAGATTATATAGATGTATAAAAATTATGATATGATGTAATAGCCCTTGAAATAATCACATAATTTCAAGCTGTTAGTAAAACATTACATTAATTATGTGAAAATAATCATTAACAACTGAAATGTGAAGTAAAATATTTAATTTTTAAGGCCCTAGAATCCATGGATTTATAGAAGTTTTCACTTTTACAGTGGAGACTAAGGATATGATTGTAGTCTCTCTCTTAATGAAAGAATTTAAGATTATCTGTCATCAGAAGAATATGATATGATAAAATGAGCATTTTCAAAATATTCAAATAAGATGAACCAATCCAGAATGTGAACTCAAAAAGATTTTCATCTTCCTTTTGAAAATTATAACATAACATTTTTATGATTTGCTACTTGAAGAAGTCTGAATACTTTCATATATAATTTTGAAAGATTTTTCTTTTTGATGGTGTTTGTTGGTGATCTATGTAACATCTGAGAAAGATATTAACATTATTTATTACTTCAATAACTTTTTAAATATTTATGTTTTCTTTGTGACTGATATCATAGCATACTAATTCTATTTACGAAGGGTATGAGGAGGGAGATTCCTAAATGTCAGCATTGCTTAAAGCTTTTGTCGGTTGATATATTCTCCCCTTTGGAAACCAATTCACACTGATATTTAAGTACTTCATATAAAAATGCATTGAGTGAGTTTCTTCAGCTGTCTGTGGGAACTGCTACCAAAACCACTGATCTTTCCTCTTGCAATGCACAACCCCATTTGATTCACTGTTTTTTAATATCCAGGGAGCTTCGTGGCACACAGAGTGCAGAAGTAGACATGAAAGGTTAGTGATTTGCTTTTATAAGACATGCCCTGCTTAATCTGTTATACTAATGCTTTTCATTGCATCACCCTGTAAGATAAAGAACTTAAAACTACATTTTAATAATGCAGCCTCATTGAGAATTCTAAGGGAAAGCTCCAGTGGAGTCATAGAGTGAAAACTGCGTAATGCCTAGGGCCAGTAAAATCTGAAGTAATTATTTCAAAATATAGTTTGGATCAACAGATTCGTGTACCATATGTGCCTTGCTTCCCACTATAGTTAAAGAATCCGGAAGGCATTTTTCTATTCAAGTCACATCAATATCAAATTATATACATTTATGGATACAAAAGTAATTATTGTGGATTGCATTGACAGTATCGTTTGTCACCAGTGGCTGTTGTCATAAGTCATTTACATTTAGCATCACAGCTTAATAGTTTTCATACCATATTCTACCCATGTTTATTATTTACAATGGCATATAGCAAGCTACGATTTAAAATAGTACAGAACTTTATTATTATAATTACCTTATAATATTATATGTTGTATCATAGGAGTAATGCAGACCAACTACTGCTTAATGTTACTGCAGTTAAGAACTAAAGAGACCCTACTGAATAGTTACAGTTGTTTACAGAGTCCCTGAACTCATGCAGCTTGAGAGTGCAGCCTTGGGATTAAAGCCGGGTTTCATGTGAGGAAATTTTTCACTCTAGCTATAAAGTTTCGTGTGTGTGTATGTTTGTGTGTGTGTGTGAGCATGTGCAAAACAGACAGAGAAAGAGATAAAGAGAGAGAGAGAAATATAGAAACACACAAACGGGAAAACAAAACAGAAAGCTATAGAAAATGAGGAATGAGGAGAGACACATTTTGGATTCACTTAGTGGAAGTGCATTACTCTCTGTAGAGCAGTTCAGCCCACCAAGCAGAGCACTGTCATCTCCTTTTAGTAAATGTCGCTGTGTACTTTCAGGGGCCCTATACATTACATCTGTATTTGAAGGAATTCAGATACATGGAGTTTTATCCATTCGTATTTACCCAGGCCTCTTTATGATCAAAGGCATTTACTGATTTCCAAAATGACCAGTTGGGATGACAGGTGCACTGAAAAGACTTTACAGAGGTAATAGGTACAAATTATTGAGATAGGGCTTAGAAAATTATAAGGGCTTGACAAATGTTAGTAATTAGAATTATTCATCTTTCTGGCACCAATACCCTATTGTGTTCAAGAAAAAAGTATCATTTTATAATAACAACCACCACCACACTATCCACAGCAAATATTTATTTAGCTTGGAACCATATTAAATATAAATA
>NW_007727156.1:174660-276748 GCF_000696425.1 Galeopterus variegatus | reverse complement strand
TATATATATATATATATATATATATATATATATATATATGTGTGTGTGTGTGTGTGTGTGTGTGTGCACTGTGTGTGTGTTCGTGTATATCATATATATGATATAGATATATAATTAATACATTGACCTATAAGACAGATATTAATACAAATAGTTTACAGCTGCTGAATAGATATATTACTGATAAGGAAACTGAGCACAGAGAGATCAAATATTTTTGCCTAAATACTGATAAATTATCGGCACATTTATTTACATTTCAAAAATATATAATTTTTTACTACTTCTGTGTCCTTAATCCATTTTCAGTTATTTTTAGGCACTATAATTTTATTTGAATTTTGTAGAGATGCTCATATCAATCTTTACCAGAAAGTTATTTCATTTCTATTATAAATTCTTCCCACAGTCTCTCAGTGAATTATTTTTATACACTCGTATTTCTACAGTGGCTGACCAAGTAGTTTTCCTGGCCTCTATTGCTCCAAGCTATCCCTCTCACCATTAATGGACTTGCCTTCCTAAAATCACAACTTCAGTTGACCTCCTAAGACTGGTAAAGGTGAGTGGAATTTCTAACTTGTACTGCTTGCTGGCAGAACTGCAAATCCAATGGGCATAGCCTTTTGAAGTTTCATTTATATAATATACATCAAAGTTCTAAATTTTTTCCAATCCATGAAGAAGAAATTCAACTTCTGAGAATCTAACATAATGCAATTTTCCTAAACACTAAAAAGCTTCAGGCATAACTGTGTTCATCACATTGATGTCTGGTCATCTGGTGGAGCAGTTGCTTCTTCTATTACTCTGGAGTGAGCTTTGTGGAGAGAGCCATCCTATTCTTTTTTCGTTCTATGCTGGTGAATCTCCTTGTGTCAATGCAGTCGAGGAGGTAAGTGGTTTGCCTGCACAGTGGCTGTGGCTGATACTGTGGTGGTGAGCTTCCCTTGCAGTAGCAGTGGCTGTGGCTGTGGTGACCCAAGTGATGGCTTACTGAAAGTCCCTAGGACTTATGAGCAGACCTTTAATATAATGGCCCCACTCCATATACTATGAAAAACTCACCCACCTCCTGGTATTTCTGATGATACTGAGGAGGCTTATATTTGTCTTGAGCACATATTGTTCCAGTGACCTGCTTCCTTTGAATTCTCAGCTTACACTCTGCATCTAGTCTCAAAAATAGTTTCTTTTTGCCATTTCTCTGCATCCTGGATTCTACCCATATTTCCTCACTATCTTAAATTAGCACTGTTGGAAAAACATTTTTTTTTTCCCTTTTTGTCTTTTTTTGTGACCAGCAATGGATCGGACCGGGACCGGCAACGGGATTGCAACCCTTGGTGTTGCGCCCGCACCTCGCTCAGACAGTGAGTGGCCTGTCTGTATGTGGGATCCGAACCCTCGGTGGGAGCGCCACCGCACTTCCAAGCAGTGCACTGTAGCAGTGCGCCACGGGGCCGGCCCTGGAAAAACATTTTTAACTGATATTTGGATGTAATGAAAAGGACTACACACTACCGATAGCACTAGTAATAACTTAAATTGTAATATCGGGCATCACTGTGCAAAATATTATCAAGCATTTCCTATCATGTGGGCATCTCTCCATCACTCTTGGACTCTCGCTGTAATTTTGAAATCTCCCTTTATGTCATTTCTTCTCCTCTCCAGGCTTTCTCTGTTTTCTAAAATACTCCTGAAAACATCAAATTATTTCTATTGATTTAAGCAAAACATTTTTCTGATTAAGCAGATCCAGAGTGGGAATCAAGAATCTGCATTTAACCTACAGTGACAATAGCGTATTCCTGCTTATGCTTGCTCTTCTCACATAACTAGCAAAGCCCCCTGTTTTCTTTAACAAAAGCGACCTGGTTTGGAAGATGCATCATATGGCCATCCTAACTTAACAAAATATTCCTGTGATTCTGACCCATTACGCTCATGAATGTGCTCTGTTCTAGTGCTTGTCCTTATGAAGGAAGAAGGATGGATTGTCCCCTTTCCTCCTCAAGCGAGGCAACATGTGACTATCTTATGAAATAGGAAGATGGCATAAAGAATATATATATGCCGGACTGCAGACTTCACATTACGTTCTCTATCTCCCTAGTATTGTGCTTATTTCCTTGCATCTTACTCCTCCATTCTTCAGTAAGTCCTCATGTCTGCAAATGGCTTTACAGATTAGAAAGCCATAACTGTTTCCTAGGGCCATAAGACTGGGTAGAGATTGATAAGATCTAAACCTTATCCCTGTGAAGCTGCCATGCTCAGCGTCTCTGAGTGTGTGAAAAGCAGGTGTACAGAGATAATTTTCATGGTCATAAGGAGGCACTTAAATTTCAAGTTATCTCTAAGTGTGTTAACAACATACCATGACATATGTGTTAACACTTCTGTGTTTACAAGGAACTACTCTCTATTACCTCCTTTCTTCGTCAATTTGTTAATTGGCTGTAAAAATTGAAAATCCAAAAATAAAAATAATTTAAAAGATTCTAAGGTTAATCTTTCTTCAGTGGTTTCAAGGAAAGAGAATATACATGTATGGGAAGTGTAAATGCAGTTTTATCAAATAGTTTGATATAGATTTTAGTATTAATTGAATAATGTAGTTAATATATTTCCAGTAAACCTACAATGACCTACTAAAGTGGTAATAAACCTTGGTGGATAATGCTGATGTTCATAAGATTGCCTTAGTGATGTATGGAAGGAGAAAAATCATCAGTTTTAATTGTATTTTCACAAGTGTCTGCAGCATCTGGATAGCTTTATTTTTGTTTTTAATCAGTTTCTTTGATTTGTCCCAATGACACATTCCAATAAATATTTCCTCTTCTGTAAGTTTAGGTAAAAGGTTAACTGTAAGGAATGTATAATTAAATAATAGTTGGGGAAAGCATTGATTGGAAAAATATTTCATACTGCTCCTAAAGACCAATTTGCCATGCATGATTTCACAAACATGGGGCTATTCCTTATATGGATGTGACATAGTTCTGGAACATGTAGCTGCATAAGTACTGAATACCCAGGGGGTAATGTCACAATTTACTGCCTTGCTTTTCTTTTAGAGTTCATTTCAATGCTTGGGATGACACTGATTTGCTGCCTTGTGCCTGGCCTGTATCTATCTTCAGCTACTGATCTATGGCTAATAACACCCAGGGGAAATCTGGCCCACCGTTAAAGTTGTTTAGTCTTTATATTCTCACATCCATTGAAAATCATTATCGGCATTTTCAATTTATTTATTAGGCAGACCTTTAATGTCAACCGGCAAGTTTACATAGGACATCTTATGTAAATTATCTCTATAGCCATGTATTAAATCACATGACCATGGAAAGACACATCTTTGTGCACAACAGAACACAGATAGTTACCATATTAATAGTTTCTATAATGGATGTGCTGTAAATATCCACACTCTGTTGTATTTGAATAAGAAATATATTTCCAAAAGTCATGCTGGGACTGATTTTGTAGGACTCATGAGACATAGAAGTATATGGAGAGAGAGTAGATTTTTAAACAAAGCATGAAGTTCAAATCCTGAATTCTGTGTTTAATATGTAATCTTCCAAAGATACTTAATATCTTCAGAGTTTCCTCATCTCTAAAATATAGAGTATTACTCCTGCTAAAAAAACATTGTGGCAATTCTCTGTCTACTCAATCAAAAGAAGATCTGTTTAGGAGTGAGTCTGAACATTCTAGAAGCAGACTGAGCTTCTTCATATCTCCTTGCCTCTGTCAATAGGGTCCAATTGGAGCTGCAGGCACTAGGCAAGGACTATAGTTTCCTAAATCTTCTACTATCCATCAGCAGAAATCAAGGGAACACCCCACATGCTTAGATAAGACTGTTGCTCCCCAGTCACCAAGCTTCTGTTAGCAGCAATTAAAGAGATTCCTAAACATATAATCCCACCCCCTTGACACCCAAATATCAAAATTATGTGCCTTCAATTAATCAGAGGAGAAGTGGTGGATTAGTGGGTACAAAACTATGCTATCTACCCTAAGTGAATCATTGTGTGTACATGCATGTATTGAAACAACACACTGAACCCCACAAATATGTATAAGTAAATGTTAAAATAAAAACTTTTAAAAAAGAAATTAATCAAGTCATGTCATTTATGCTAGGTTTGTATCAATCACCAAAAGAGACCATAGACTCTCAAATCCCTTTATCTCCCACATTAGAACCTTCATCTAAATTATTGACATCTGCTCTATTATCCATGCCTCCCTCTTTACCCAAACCTCAGAAATTCTTCTGCTCTTTTCTCAGGAACTCACAGTCCATGGTCAGCAAAAACCTATATATCATCAATATCTTCTTTGAAAGTTCCCTTAACCTCCATTCTCTAACAATTACAGATTTCCCTGGAGTAAAAAGATCCTCTCTGCCTTTCTATCAAAGGTGGTTGCTTTGTTATCTTCTGTATTAGTCCATTTTGTGTTGCTTATAACAGAATACACAGAACTGGGTGATTTGTAAAGAAAATAAAATTTATTGCTTACAGTTTCTGAGGCTGGGAATTCCAAAGTCCATCTAATGATAGTGACAGCGACCCAGGGGTCTCACATTGCAAGATGTGGAAACAGAGAGAGACTCTCCTCTTCTTTTAAAGCCCTCAGAACCACACCCCCTGACCGCCATTTTTAATCCATTTACTACTGCATGGTCTACAATCCAATCATCTCTTCAAGGCTCCATCTTTCAATTACCATAATAAGATTTCCCACCCTCTTAACCATCACAGTGGGGGGCTAAGTTTCTAATACATGAAACATGAGGATACAGTTCAAACTTCAATGAGTTTTGGGGGGAACATAAGTCAATCCACTACATTTTCCACTTTCCTTATAACTCTGGGCCTGCAGTTGGGTTGGCTTAAAATTATCATACTTTGAACCTCATCTCATTAGATTGCATCTCCTACAACCTCTCATTATTGCTGTCATTAGCCAACTCCCACCTTATTCCCCATAATCTCTTGATGATATTAACTCTTTAACCCCTCACTATTCTTAGTTATTGATGTCTTCAATAAGATCAATACTTCTTGTAATATATTAGCTTTTGCAATTCCTTTGATTCTTTAATTCCAATATTACTTTCTTGAACCTATTTCTGTCTCTCAGAGACATAATGGACATATCACTACCATTGTCGATAACTACTAATTTTCTTTTTGTGTTATTATTAGGTAGGTTAGGTGCAGTAACAAACAATCCCTGAATCTCACGTTAGTAAAACAACAAATGTTTATTTCTTATACAAATTCTGCAAGTTCTCAAGGGCACCTGTCCACATGCACTGGCTCCATGCCATACTTCCATCACCTTGGGCTTCCATGATTGCTACATCATGGGGAGGCAGATGCTCTCACTGAAAGTACTGGAAATTAAATGCTACCTTCTAGACAGTGTTTCCCAACCAGAATCACAATATCATGTGTTCCACTCTACAGACACTGCCTCTAGTTTTTAGCTTACTCCCTCTAAGTCTCCAATCTCATTATTTCTTCAAGTTAACTAGGGCTAAAATTCATTGCTCTGATAACAGTTCCCCATCTCTTTCACCTTTAAGTTAACTCTTCTTTCCCACCAAAACCCAACTTAAGTTCTATGGTAAATGTAAAGGTTAATTCTAGATGTTAACTTGGTTAGATGAAGGAATGCTGCGAAACTTGGTAAAGCTATCTTTAGAGGTGTGTCCATGAGGCTGTTTCCAGCAGAGATTAGTATGAGAGTCAGAGTGGCCTGGGCATGAAAGACCTGCCCTCAATGTGGGTGGGAACCATCCAATGCCCTGGGGGTCTGGAGAGAACAAAAGACAGAGGAAAGAGGTGAAGCTCTCTCTCAATCCGCAGGAGCTGGGATACACTCTTCTCTCCGGTCCGTGGACATCAGAACTCGAGACTCTTCAGCTTTTGGTTCCAGAACTTATACCAAGAACACCATCAGCTTCCCTGGTTCTGGGGCCTTTAGAATTGGACTGAGCCACTCAACCAGCATCCAGTTTATAGACGGCCTAACGTGGAACTTTTCTTCATAGCTATGTGAGCTAATTCCCCTAATAAATCCCTTTCATATAATTATAACATATCCTATTGATTCTGTCTCTCTGGAGACCTCTGACTAATACAGTAAATTGTTATCAATACCTTTAATATGCCCTCATCTCCTTTGCCAATTCTTCCCACCTTCATGATTGCTTGACTATGTTCTCATTTCTGCCTAAATGTGGTTCTTTATAAGACTTCACATTTTTTTCCAGGTCTAGAGAAACCACCATTTTTACTGGCTTAACTTTGCATTTGTCCCCAGAATAATCTAGTGCACTTATAATGCTGCCTGACAATAAAACTACATTTTATTAACTTATTAACTCTCTTACTTTTCTAGAAGACTGTCTTACTATTTTTCTTCTTTCCTCAAGGCACAACACATTATTTTCCATACTACTCTCAAATGATAACTGTTCCTACTACATCACCAGAAAAGAACTTCCCCAAATTCACACCATCCCACTTATGCACCTACCGTCATCAGTATCCGCATTACTGCCTTCTAATCCATTTCTAAAGATGAAACTTACCTGCTTCTACCTAAGGCAAAGCTCTCTTCTTGTGCACTAGATTCTCTTACCTACTCAGGGACATATTTTTTTGGCTGTCCTCCCTTCTCAATCCTATAATTTCAAATTTAGTTCTCCACTGCATCTTCACAAAATATACGAGAGTATGATTGGTCATCCAATGTAACTACAAATCCTGTTGGCTATACTTTCAAATACACCCAGAATATAGCCAATTCTCACCATCTCCACTGCTACCACCATGTAAGTCACAATCAGTTCTTGGCTGGAAATGTTCTCTTGCCTCCCTGGAATAGTGCAATAGGATGTTAACTGAACTTCTTCTATGCATGTTTGCCTTCCTTAGTTTATTTATGACAGAACACACTTCATCTTCCCTTTAAAATTTAAGTACAATTGGGTAACTCTTAGGAGTAAACGCCTATCTGAAAACAATGCAAACTTCTTGCTATGCCTTAGAAGACTCTACTTTGTCTGAATCCTGCCTGCCACTCTGGCTCAACTCATCCCACTCTACTGCTCTGTCCCTTGTTCCCATCCACACGGTCCTCCAAGCTGCTACTTAAACATGCCAGTTGTGCTGTGCCTCAAGTCTTTGCATGTTCTTCCTTATTCCTGATATCCTTTTGGATCTGCTTTAAGGCTCACTTTCTCATAAGCTTCAAGTCTTTACTCAAGGGTCACCTTCTCAGTGAGACCTACCCTGACTATTCTATTAAAATCAAAACCTCCCCAACCAGTAGAAATCTTTATATTCTGTAATACTTTAACCTTCTTATTATATAATTTACGTATTTATATTGTTTATGTTTAGTTTCCACAAAACCTGATATAAGCTCCATACAGGCTGAAAATTTTGTCTTCTTTGTTTATTCATATATTGCTAGAGACTGTATTAGTTCTGCAATATTAAATAATTAGTAGTAACTCAATAAGCAAGTATTGAATAATAATCAAATTAATGTAATCTGCCACCTAAGTCAGACTTCTCTATCACACCTTGCAAACAATACATAATCAACTCCTTAAAATTACTTTTCCTTAAAATGACTTTATTCCCAGTACCTTACTTTAATACACACAAATCACTTTCTTGGATTCTTGAGATTGTCTCCTAATATGTTTCTAGTCCTCCAGTAGTATCTCCTTTCAATTAATTCTTTTCATGGCTGCAGTATATTTTAAACATGCAATTTTATTATATTGTTTCTCTACTTAAAGCTGACTATTGCTTGTTCTCATTGTCCACTGTATGGAACGTTAAGAAAAACCCTTACTATGGCAGATAAAGTGTTTGCACTCGTCCTCCTGCCACCTGCATACTGTCATCTCTTCCCAGGCTCCAGTCTTCACACTGATCCCCATAGTAAATACTGTAAGTTGCCATCATGTCTTCTGCACACTGAGTTGCATCTTCTGTGATGGCAGAGACTGTTTGCCTTATAAATTTTTGTGCAACTAGAATCTGGAGTACAAGTGATCAATAAATATTTGTTGGAAAATTAAGAATAAATATGCTACTCTTCTGCATGTACTATGTTCTGTTGCCTCCATGGTTTAGCATATTCTATTCCCTTTGTCTGAAATTCCATCAGGTTTTTCCATCATTCAGGGTTATTTTTATCTGGATAGTGATTTCATGTCTCATAAATTTCAGCTCATGTGCCAATCTTGCTCCAAGAATTTTCTCATCCTAGACATGTTGCTTATTTCTCATATGTCTTTTCATGGAATCTACTATGTCCTCTAATGCACTAATGATAAAGCTTCAGTAATACTTATCACAATCTCTGTGTTATTAATAATTTGTTTTCTTGTCTGTCTTCTCCACTGGGACCTGATTAACCAAGTTCCTTGAATGCAGCAACCATATCTCTTTCAGGTTATCACAGTACAGAGCATAATGCCTCATATAAATAGTTGGTGAATAATTTTAGGATGAAGGAAATAATGTAAACATTACAATAGTCATGGAAAGTGTTGGTTTTACCCTTGAATCCAACCCTCTCTGGAAACTGAAGATCACAGACGGTTCATGACTTGCTCAAGTCACAAAGTGAGTCAGTGGCAGAGAAATTGGTCCCAGGTCATCTGACTACATGGCCAGTGGTGGCCAGGGGGATGCTTCCCTTTAATCCTGCAAACCAGAAAGGCCACCAAACTGCTCCTCCTCTAAGGAGCCCATTACACAAATGAAGGTAGGATAAGGACTTTCCCCAATGCAAGCAAGGAATGGTTGCCTATCCTTCTCTAGCCTCAACATAACTAGCCACTTTCCCCCAAGAAGTGGAAATGTGAATTTTGTATGTTTCTGTTAAAAAACTTTGGTCTATTCCCTTTTATGACAAGCAGTTGAGATCTCAGTTCAAAGAGGTATGGTACAATTTTGTTTGACTTCACTAGAGAAGGGCCCAATCTACCTAATCTATCTGACTGATTCCAGGCATATGCAGAAAGCATGAAAACAACATTAAGGATTTCATTTCTTTGTAACTTATGAGAATTCACAGGTTCTCATACATTTAAAGTTGAGGACTCAGAAGACTCTCACCCAACATAAAGATAATCTAAGAAATCAGCCTGAAGAGAAAGCGCGAGGGGGACTCAATCACACAGGGAGGCCAGCAGTCGCTAATGAAAATCAAAGACAAGAAGTGCTTTGGATAAAAGGCCCCAAAATATGAATAGCTTCAAGAGGAAAATTGACACTTTGAATTCCTCCTTTTGATCAAATATTTATATAACAGTGTTTAAAAGGAATTATGTTGGTGCTAGAAAGTGTGTTTAATATCATTTATTCCCTTAGTTAATTTACTGTCTAGTTAGATTGAATAATTGGCATTTTAACAAATCATGCAGTTTAAGAGGATACAAACACAAAATGATGTAAAGAAGGACACTGTGAACTAAATGAACAGTTTAAAAAGAATTCAGGGTACAGAAATGCAGGGTTCATATAGGGAATGCCAGATGGTTCATTGTGATGATCAAGGAGTGTACAAAAGTGATAAATAGGTGAGATAAGTTTGAAGTTATCAAAGTATATATGTGTTAATTGACATTTCTATCTTCACATTTACTGAATTCTTTCCATAATCTTTACAAGGTAGGATGCCCAGATGCTCTCTGTCTCGGTAACATGGAATATGCGCTGGAGAAAGCTTCCTTAGTTTTTTGAATCTATTAACTAAGATGTTGTGGATGAATACTGGCCCCCTCCAAAAGATATATCTACACCCTAACCCCCAGAACCTCTGAATATTACCATATATGGCAAAAGAGTACATGTTACTTTATATGGCAAAAGACGTGATCAAGTTAAAGATTTCGAGAGACAAAGATTATCTTGGATTATTTGTGTGGACTGTAAAAATAATTACAAGTGTCTTTATAAGAGGTCATCACTGGGAGATAAGAAAAACACATAGAGGAAACAGAGACACACAGAGGAGAGGGTGATATAAAAGAGAACAGAAAAAGATGCTGCTATAAACCAAAGAATGCTGATAGCCACAAGAAACAAAGAGGGAAAGGAAAAAAATCTCCCCTAGAACCTCCAGAGGGAAGTTAGCAGCCCTGCTGACACTTTAATTTCAGACTTCTGAGCTTGTAGAACTGTGAGAGAATAAGTTTTGTTGTTTCAAGCCATGAAGTTTGTGATAAAATTCTTACAGCAGTCTTAGAAAAAATAATAAACATGAGAAATGGTCATTTTTTTCCTCCCTTAAATTGAAAGCTTTAGCGAACAAGAAAATACGTAATTTTGCTAAAGACTGTATACATATCATTGCGGCATAGCGTTAATATTCAACAGGATGTCTACTGGGCAAGAATATTATGCAAAATTTGAAAGATAAATGAAAAAGATTATGTTGATTGCAAAGTCTTTGACCTTATAATTTAGACAGCATCTATTATTTGAAATTATTGAAAATCTCTACCTCCTTGTGGTCATTGTGTTTTTCTTTCCGATATTTGTTTCTGTTGTAGCACTCTATAGAATTAGGATAGAAGCCCACCCCAAATGCAGTTTGGATGTCCAGAATGATGATGCTGCACACACACTGAGAGTGAATGGCGGGGGTTATTACTCACTTAATGAGCCTTTCTAGAGAGAATGAGGCAGGCCTCCTAAGCTCATGCAAAAGAGGCTTGAGAGGGCAAAGAAAGGATGATGGCTTTAGGGTTCTTATGGTGATTAGGGCGTACATCTACAACAAGGATTTCCACGTATGTCAGGGGCTTACGTTGTATGAAAGCAACAGGCTTTCTTATCTGGTTTCTCAGATGCTGGGCAGAAGGGAAAGAGGCAGAGCTGAGGCTTTAACATTCTCAGCAGTAAAGCATCAAAAGTGGAGTCAGACGACAATAGTCACCATAAGATTAATTATTAAATATAGTAAAGATTGATCATTGTACTTCCTCTATTCCTTCTTCTGTAATAGCTGCTTTTCCCCCCTCTCCAGTGCATCCACCTTGGTATATTTTCTTTTCTTCCCTCTGGCTATGGGTTAAATCAGCCACGACAACCACAGGCATTCCATTTGAGTAACTGAGGCTGAAGGAGATCATAACTTTGCTTATAAATGACTAGCACTAAATCCCTAGAATCAGGGGATCTTTGACTTTCTCATGTTTGCACATGAATGTTTATACTCACATTCATGCACATGTCAAAAACACAAGTAATCTGGTGATCTGTAATTACCTGGCAGACTAAAGCTTTCTGTCCTATCTTGAAAATAGGTATTGCAAGGAGACATAAATATGTACCTGATCAAGTGAGAGGTCTCTGGAGTGTAAGATTCCAATTTTATATAATGATGTTCAACCACTATCTGATGCCACTCTATATTTTATCAGCCTTAGAAGATATCCTAGCCACTTTGCTATCTTCTTTAATAGCCATCCTATCAGACAAATGATTGTATCTCATCAGCAAAGTAGCAATGAAGGAAATGACTCTGTATTCCTCAAAGATTCTGAAATTGTCTGATACAGACAAACTGGGTGGTAAGTCTATCTTCCTCACTATAATGACGCTGCAAGGAAGAGCTCCTAGTATAATTTTGTCAAGAGAAACGAGTTAAATGGATTGTTTATGGAGTAGTTTCTTTGCTTGCATGATGTGCATATTAAAAGGGGTTTATCCATTGCATTTCATATTGTCATTCCTCTTCCTGTAAAAACATTTTATTAACCTAAAAGCAAATAACTTGACATTTTAACGTCCAACATCAGAGTCAAATGACATTTATAATAATACCCAGTAAATCTATAAAACTCTTCACTACACTAACATAATTAAATTGGAAGGTAACAGCAATAATGTAATACAAAATGCTTGTATGTTTCATCCAGTTAGAGGCAAGGATGCTCTCTAATCTTAGGAATGAAACCAAAGGGAATAAAAGTATACATTTAAGTAAATATTGATAATATATATATATCTTTTCCTTTTAAAACATTTACTTTTATAGTAAAAAATATATATTTAAATATTACTTAATATTTAGAAAAAGATGAAAGGACATCAATAACAATTTAATTTTGTGCTTTCCCTTTTAGTAATTGTTGATCTGCCCTGTTTTGATATAAGTATAATCTGTGCATAGGTAAAACCTCCATTTTGTTTTTTCTCTTAATCTTATGTAATTTCTTTGTTGTGTTCTTATAGCAGTCATATTCTTATTCTTGAAATTTATTCCTAGAAATTTTTCTTTTCTCACAGAGGGAAAGTTAGAAAGACAAATGAAGGAATTCACAGTGGATATTCAGATGGCTTTGTATTTACACAGAACTGAGAGAAAATCCACAGATGTTTTATAAATAAAACTGAAGATACTGGCTCATGAATGCACAGACATTAAAAGTTACATAAAAATATTACAATTCAAAGCAGGTGCAACCACTTAGAAAATCACATGTAGATATAATTTGGTATATCCTGTGGAATACACAGAGTATCCTTATTTCTTACTGATACTATACTAAGTGATAATGTAAATTAAGAATTGGACTGTTTGATTATATTTTGTTTAAGTATAGATACATTATGGAAGACAGAAAAACACTTAATATATTGAATTTTAGAGCTACAGAGGAATTAGCAATCATGTAGATTAGGAGGCTAAAGCACAGAAAGATGCAGTGACTTTGATCAATGTCACAAATTGATTAGATGGCACAGCTAAGACTTGAAGTCTTGCGATTTGACTTAATTGCTCTTTCAATGACCTCAAACCGTTTATTTAAACATGTTTAAATTCTGTGCTATTATATTTCATTCATCAAGGAAATAAATCGAGGACAAAATGTTTACAAATAAATCAACACTTGCAGAAGATGACTGGAATAAATTTAATGATAAAATGCCTTACTTCTGACTAAGATGCAATGTAGATAATTACATACAGAACTTAAAGTGCTAACTATTACTCAAATTTACTTTGATTTTTTTCAACATGTTTGCCATATATCTACTTTCTTTCTGATGTTGGCTAAATCAAGCATAAATGTGGCCTAGAAATTGGATTATAAATAAAAGAGGATGGAGGAAGGAAAAAGGAAAAAAGGAAGGAAGGAAGGAGAGGAGGGAAGAAGGAAAAATCGTGTACCTGTGTTTAACAACCATGTTTGCAAGGAGGAAAAATCTAATTTGTGATGTTTACTAATTTTTTTGGTGCCAATATTTCCAACCACAGCCAATTTCTAGCTACTGAAATACATCGTTGAGCACATTTTGGAAGAGATGTCCACAATTGGTTCTTGCAAGAAGGTATGTGGAAGGTTTCAGCATAGGGCTGGAAAAAAGGTGAGAAGAAAGTTAGGAAGGAAAAGAGTAAGAGAGTGAAGGGAGAACTTTTGTCCTGTTTCCCTGAAAGAAAGAAGGGAGGGAAACAGGACAAAAGTTTTACTGGCATTTCTTTGTAAACGGTTCTCCTTTCCTAGTCAAAGTCTTGGTTGTCTCTTACCAGGACCAGTACACCCATTCATCTCTCAAGTGAACTTTGTTTCTCTCCTCTTTCCCTATTCCTGCTAGATTAAGAGAAAACTTGAATCTACTGATTCTGAAACTTCTTGTGCTCACAGAACCCTTTGAGAATATGTGGTAGCTCCAGAAAAAACATTCACATTCATGCAGCACACATTCAAATTTTGAGAAAAATTAAGGCAGTTCACATAGCCAATAAACTGCAGATTAAAAAGACTTTGGTTTTACTCCCTTGATAAAAAAATTCCAATGACTCGAATATACACTAGTTTTGTGATAATTTAGTGTATAAGCCATTTTTGCAACTACTCAAGTCTAAATCCCTTATTTCAATATTCAGCACTCTATCTTTAAGCTGAATTTTTTCTGCCCGGTTCTCTCTGCAATTACATAAGCTTTCATAATAATTAAAAAGTGAGATTCTAAAATAATGATCCTCTCTTTCATTGTACCCTTACTACTTTTAACCTTAAAGTTTCTCAGTGTTTAGTGTACCTGATAAATGAATAGATTGATAAAAAAAATAAAGCCATATCAGGGACTGCTTTAAACTGTATATTGAATTTCAAGTTTATTTTAAAGTAATTTTGGATTAGAATTTTTGAACTTGTTTAAACTCTATAATCTGTCAGCTATATTACTGGAACAATTTACTTACCTTCTTTTGATTTCTGTTTTTTCATCTGTAAACTGGAGATATACTTCCAGTGGATTACTTTAATAATCAAACAAAAAAAAATGAAAAGATATTTCAAATTGTGAATTTGTAACTTATAATGTTAATCATGTCTGTGTCCTTCACTACAGAGGCCATCACTAGCTGCCTGCATGCTGGATGTGTTTCTTTGTTTTTTGTTTTGTTTTGGGTGCCCATACTTATAAAAAAAAAAATTCTGCCACATTTAAGAATTGGAATATTTTCTATAAAGATCTTTATTCTAGTTTATTTTATAAAAAGGATAATGTTTGGAAACATTTCAGGAAGGAGGCAAGGAATATATTTACTGCCTCACTCTACTCCCCACAGTCCATTTTACATTTTAATTGGCAAACATTAGTAGCATTTGCTTTTAGGAGCTCAAAAAGCACCATAGAAATTTTATCTTCCAGCAGTGGGATTGCTAGATCATAAGGTAGTTCTACTTGTAGTTGTTTGAGGAACCTTCTTACGGTTTTCCAATATGGTTGCACTCACTCACAGTCACAGCAACAGGAGTGTTCCCCTTTCTCTGCATCCTCGCCAGCATTTGTCATTCTCTTCTTTTTGATAATGGCCAGTCTAATTGGGGTGAGATGACATCTCACTGTGGTTTTGATTTTTATTTCCTTGATGCTGAGTGATGTTGAGAATTTTTTTCATGTTTCTGTTGGCCATTTGTACATTTTCCTTTGAGAAGTGCCTGTTCAGCTCCTTTGCCCATTTTTAAATGTGGTTACTTGTTTCTTTATTGTTGAGTTGTTTGAGTTCCTTGTATATTCTGGATATTAATCCCTTGTTGGATACCTAGTTTGTAAATATTTTCTCCCATTCTGTAGGCTGTCTCTTTGCTATGTTAATTGTTTCTTTTGCTGTGCAGAAGCTTTTCAGTTTGGCATAATCCTGTTTGTTTACTTTTTTCTTTTATTGCCTGTGTTTTTAATTATCCTAATTTGAGCATCATATATTGCACACAGGTATTGATATTTAACACTGTACCCCACACATAGGTACATTCAATTATGTTTCAATAATATATATATTTTTGTCACTACACAATACAAATACAATTACATAAATAAAAATGAGTAGAAGTTTTTAAAAGATTAAAACAAACAAATAAACTTTGTTTCTCTTGAGCTCTTTTCAACTTAACTTTCAAAACATGGCCTGATTCATTCATTTGCATATCACTCTTGACCCTATAACCTTGTGACTTTGCAAACTCTCTTTTCTGTAGTAATTTTTCCATAGTAAAGGCCAAATATGAGGGGTCTTCGAAAAGTTCATAGAAAGATTTGCATTGTCTTTTAATCCCATCCTCCAGGAACTTTTTGAAGCATCCTCATACACGTGTGCTCAGTATGAATTTGATATGACTTAAAAGGCCTCAAGGAGACATTCTCCCTACCATAAAATCCTGCACAAACAGGGAATTCTGCTAGCTATGGATTTGCTTCATTTTACTTCTTAATCAGCTGATTCTGTCACATTTAGTTCCAGGAGATAAAATGGTATCATCAACCATGGTCTCTTTTCATCCCCAAATTCAGCTTTCCCTGGGTAGGTACCATTCTCAGGCAGACAAGCCTCTTGTGAGGTACCAGAAAGCTGACGGCTTAGAACCTTTCAGATTTCAAACTCCAATGGAAGGAACATGTCATTTTCCTAATGCTTTATAAAGGTCATCATGATAATTAAAAAATAGAGCACATGGAAAACACTTCGATCAGAGCCTGACATATAACAAGTAAGAATTTGTTACTATTATTACTCCAGCAAACATTCTGGGCCTCACTTGTATTAGTCTGTCTGGGACCATATGTATATATTTGTAATGGATGGAATTATGTCCACTCCAAACTCCCTGAAGCTCGAATTGTGTCCCCTAAGATTTATGTATTAGAAGCTTAGCACCCACTGTGTCTGTTAAGACGGTGGGAAATCCTATTATGGTAATTGAAAGGTGGAGCCTTGAAGAGGTGATTGGACTGTAGGACAATGCCATAGTGAAAGGATTACAAATGGTGGTCAGGGGTGTGGTTCTGAGGGCTTTAAAAGAAGAGGAGAGCCTGTCTCTCTCTCTCTCTCTGCTCTCTCTGCTTCCACCATCTTGCATTGTGGGACCCCTGGGTCACTGTTATTACCACCAGATGGACTTTGGACTTCCCAGACTTAGAAACTGGAAGCAATCAATTTCATTTTCTTTCTGAATTACCCAGATCCACATATTTGTTTATAAGCAACATAAATCGACTAATACAATATTCCAGTATCAATGTTCATACTGTTCTGATCTCATCCCAGGTACAAGGAATAGAATCCATTATCATAAGACCTTGTGGAACAGGAGCAAGGGAGGATTGAAAGTTGGGGTTATGTTATTAAAAAAAGAGGAGAAAAGCAAATTATGAGAGAAAAAGTATGTATATATGTGGTCTCCAGTACGGACAGGAACGTAATTCTAGCATTTGGGCAATCCTAAAAAATGGGCTCCAAATACAAGGGACACATTCTCTATGTGAAATATTGACATAAGTAGTAATGTGCATAGATATCTATTTACAACACCAGTTTTTACAGCAACATTGCACTTCCTTTCGTACTATTACACTTTAAGAAAACTATCATTACATTTGCAGGTAATGAGATTTCAGGGCATTCCATTATCTTTTGCCAGCCAAAATAGATACACATTTCATCACCATCTTAAATCTGGAGGAAACTAATGGCTGGACCCTGACCTTTTGTGCTTATGTGGAAATAAGCAACATCCTTTACACACGTGAATTAGTATTTGCGAATATATGTAATGGTAGCAAGAATCAGAATGCATACTTTATTAGTTTGTTTAGAGGCAGAGTTACATTATTATTCAATAATGATTTATGAAACAGAAGCAAAAACATCCCTAATGATGAAGCCATATCTTTCATAGGCATAATTTGTGTTCTACTCTTCTCCATCTATTGGAAAAAGTTACTAATATTATTTCCATAAAATGAGCAATTGGTGGCAGCATGAACAGACTGCTTTTGACCAGACATCAGTATATACAGAATAAAAGTAAGATGAATTTGGATTCATATGGACCTTGGTTGAAAATGTTAAGTAGCTTTCTGTATGTCATCATGAGAAGTGATTGGATTAATGAATCTTGAAAATTACTAGCAGAGTTTTATTTAAATTTATTTTAATATTTGAACTCATATTTGTATGTCACTTTTGTATTGTTCTAGCCTGCTCCAAATTTAAGCTTAGCTATTTCCATTTTATTAAAATAAAATATGTACTAAACACACACAATAAAAAATATGTTTAATGGATTAAGAAGATAGTGTATACAATTGGCTGGTTGATGTTAAAACATAAGTTTTAAAATAACCCCCTCTTTTTAATAAAAATAGCTTGCTGTAACAGCCACTAATTTTGATTCCAAGTAGCATTAGGAAAACAAATGGTTTATTATTTTATCTTTTCTTATAAGCACAAATTGTGCTCAGAATAAACTTTTATATTAGGAAAATGTGTTCAGTCACAGATTCTCTTTGATTTATTTAAAATACTACTTCCTTTTACTTTGTTCCGAATTATTTTTTAGTATGCAACTTACAGTTCTTAACATATTTTTATCCCCTCCAAAACAAGTCAAAACTATGTTTTAAATTGTTGAAATAAAATTTTCACCATTAACTCCTGCCAAACATAGCATATGGATACTGTATAGACATTTTTGTTAACAATTAGTAAAGCCTTTGTGTCTGCTGGTTTTAGGGTGAACAATAGCTTTCATGTCTATCATTCTTTATAGATTATAAAGCACTTTTATATGTGTGTTCTCCCAGCATCTGTGTCACTTCTGTGAAATTAGGTATGTTTTGGAAGGGGTATATTGCAGGTCTCATATTCTGCATTACAGATGGCTGCCAGCCGCGCACTCCTGGTTAAAAGAATCCACGTGTCTGTTTAAATGTCTCCTACAGTTTAAGACAGTGATATAAGATGGGACTTGACTATCCAATAATACACCTGTAAGGTATTCTTTCAGTCATATAGTTTCATTTTCAGTGTTGAATAATATAAACTTAAACAAGTTTTTTCCTGTTTATGATAACTGAGTAAAATTTATGCAGAAATTATTTGTGAGAGCACACTGCATTTCAAAACTTACTCATGTCTGTTACACATTAATAGATGTGACTATAATCTTCATATCACCCTATCAAGTATCTACTGCTGTTGACAAGTAAACTATTATCTTTACATACTTATAAATATTTTCAACAATTTCAATTATTTGGTTCTACTGGGATACTTAAACTTAAGGAAACCTGTGTTTATTTCTCCCATGACACAGAGAAGATAAAGTTTGGTTATACTCGGCAGCAAAAACGTTGTCAGATTTCTCTTTTTCCTCCTCATTAAAAAGATAAAACATATATCTATAGATAAATGTACAGCAATAATGTATGAGTCTTATCTGAGCTTCAATATTAAAATGATCAAATAGAAAAAAGGAAAACCCTTGCAAACTAAACTCATCTGCCATTAATAAACCCCATCTGCCATTTTATGGCACAGACACAACTGCTATAGGAAGATGCCAAGACAATTTAGAATTTCCTTCTACAAGGGCCTGAGCCAGAACTAATTTCATTCAAAGGATAAATGAGCAAAGGATGCCTTTGCCAACTGACAAAATGTAATGATTCATGATTAATGGATCCTTGTTTTTTTTCTTCGAAGACCTCTCCTTTAGGCTTGGCAATACCGTAATCAGTGCAGGAGGAGAACCTGAAACTTTAAATGTGAGGGCAGAAAATCTGATCTATGTTTTATGGTTAAGATTGGCCCATTATTAGCAAAGAGAATGACTGATGATAGAGAATGCCATCTTTTGAACCTTACAGGGCATATGTTAAAAATATTTTAAAACATTTGTCTGCCCTAAATGAGACAGCATTAAGTTCTCTTAGGAAACAGCTTTTGCTTTTAAAGTCTTTTGCTCGGGTGATCAGATCTAATTACTTAAAATACCATTAATTGTGTTGACTCAATCACTTATGACTTGCTTTTTAATTATAAAATTGAAATCATTCTTTGACAGAATTGGCAATCTCTTTTAGTGTTAGCTGTAGAGAAAAATAGTGGCTTATGTATTGTTAAATGACTAAAAAAAACATATGCTGGAAAACAAGAATGTGTTCTCTTTTTAATAGCTATTAATGAAGATTAGAAAAATATGATTGAGAAAAAAATTAACTGGTATCCATATCTTTACCAACTGTATTGTCAACGATATTAGTGCTCACAATGTGTGACCCAGTGCTGTATCAGGACAACAAGGTAATTCTCATTGTTAATCTATTTGGGTTTCTCCTTTGACTCTGGGCATCTGCTTAATGACATTCTAAACTGCTGCCAGCATATAGCCAACATAGTTTATAATTATCTTGCTGCTAAGTAGTGGGAGATTTGGTAAACACAAGATTAATAAAAATGTAAGTGTTGATCACATTGTGAAAGAATGGTTAGTTGGTTGAATAAAAGCCATAGTAATAAGCAGTGTATGCAAACTAAAAGCCAATAACACGTCTACACTTAAAAATATCTCATGAAAGAAAATTATAAGACACATAGAGAAATTTTATTGGTCAGTAAAACTATTGTCTTAATAACTATTCATGGTTATAAAATTTTACATATATATATTTGCCTACTATGTACTTAAATGTCAAATTTAAAAGTCAAATAAAACCAACACATATTGTGTATTAGGATGAACTGTATGAAATTGGCTAATTCCAACTTCTTTCAATACAAAAATGACAATTTGATTTATTCAAATTATAAAGGCCCCATAATATTTCCAGTTGTCTCTTCAGTTTCTTTAAAGGAGAAGACTGATTATCCAATATGTGTAAAGCGCTTGTAATAGTAACTGGCACAAGCTACTTATTCACTGTTAGTCCTTATTATTTTATCATCATCATCATCATTATCATTGAAGAGTTAACAGGAGCATGGTGGCAAAATTTCCAACATTAAATAGCAATGGAATTGAGAGAAGACTTTATTCCATTGGATATTCAGTGTCAATAAAGAAATGTTTATCCACACCTGGTAGACTTAGAGAGAAACACTGACATGAAGCCTGAGTAACACAGGGCAGTAGTGTTTACTTTTGAGGTTATTGTTTGGATAAAATGAGATCATATATTAAAAGGTATCAGGACAGTGTTTGACACATAGCAAACTCTAAGAAAGATTACCGTTTCTTTTGTTTTTCGAAAAAATGTAATTTATTAATTTTTTTTCTTATGGGCACAGACATTTGCTATGTTTTTATTTACAATAAGTGACATGTTAACTTAATTTGGAATATTTTTTAAACCGAAGGCAAATCTTACTGGAAAAGCAATAGAAAATATTCATATTAAGATTTATATAGGGTGATTATTGCTAAAGATTTTTACATTTGTTTGCCAGCATTATCATTATCTTGGTGTTAGAATGTATGTTAGAAAAAGCTTTGTTAAAATTTGTAAATTCAATTAGACACCACTGGGAAGTTAACAGGTCAATTTAGATACAGCTAATTCCTTTGCTGTGTTTGGGTACTTCATGTGTTCTAATTTGAGGCAGGAAGTAGATGGACTCAATACTTTTTCAGAATGGTACCACAACTCAAAAAACTAAAGTATAATAAAATCATGTTAAATCCTAATGTTTCCTAGAAGTTTTTTTTTTTGATTTTGTTTATTCTTAATGTCTAAAAAGGGAAGTTATTATTTTGCAATCAAGCTGTGTGTTTAGAGTGCTTTATGGAGCAAAGTATGTCAGTACAGAGAACTCTTTGTGCCTCTGTGGATGTATGAATAAAACAGTAAAAAATATTTCCTTTCCCCTCCTCTCTATTCCCTCACTGACTGCCCCCACTCCCAATTTTTAACACACATGAAAAGAGCTAAATTTTGAATTAGACATTTTGATGTTCTTATAATTTACCCAATACATTAAATATATAAACTATTATTAGCAGCTTTAAATTAGTTGCTAGGTAAAATGAATTTTAATTATTTTATTTCATGTGTCACATCTTTAGCTATTTACCTAAGTTGTAATGACCATCATGGTAGGGAATATGTTCAATGTGACTATGAGAGAGACAGGAAAGAAGGGCTAACTCCAGTGTGATCATTATATTTTAAACACCAAATTTCTCAAGACCTATAATTCCATTTAGCTCATGATGCAAGTGAGTTAAGTCAGCCCTTCAGTTCTGAGTGTATTTGTTGAGTGAGAATCTATTAAGATACATTATATATATGGTAATTCACCAAATTTCTGTTAATTCTGTTTTCCCAAATTCAAGTAGGATAAACATTGACAATTATGTCCAGTAAACAAATTTTCCCCTTTCTGGGTGGGCTGTGGTATTTTGTTTTTCCACATTTTTGTCATTTTTTTTCCCACAGTAAACGTAAATTGAACATGTTGGTATAATGTTGTTAATTCAATTTAATATTGTCTCATATTTTTAATTGTTTTTTTTATATTTTCACCAGTAAATAGAGTTCCCTAATTCCTTCACAAGAATAGCTAAAGAGTAAAGGCCAACTTGCTACCATTCATACCCGTGATGTTTCATCTGACAGTGCCATGTTCTTTGCCTGGATGGAGAGTTGCTAAGCTGATTTATGTAGAGACACATTATACTGTGAGAGATGAGAAAAACATCCAGTATGAAGCCCCAGTATTTCAGGTTAAATAATTAATGACAATGTAAGTCTTCCCCTTAAGATCTGCCCCCTGCCTCTGCCCTGGAAAATGCTTCCAAAATGTGTTCCTAAATAAAGCCTCCCCAGGGGCACTTCTTTCCCACAGACATTAAAAATATACAAAACTTTCCTTTATGAGAGATTCTGGGATGGGACCTAATTCATTCTGAAAAAGAAGGATGGAGATTAAGAAGAAAAGAATTGCAGCAAAGAGCATGGGGGCGTCTCCCCATTTAGCAAAACCCACAAGGCCTTGACACCCATATTCTTGCTTTTTATCCCCCAAAATATATTCTTTTTCTCCTCTGTGATTTCCATCAGAAATCCCTCCCCTGTTCTGAGAATGTCTCTTTTGTTCACATGCGTGGTTGATCACATAACTAAGATTTAGGCTGAAGCCAAGTGACAGTGCAACCAAGCCCGGATTTTCCATCTTCCATTTTCCAGCCCCTGTTGTTAGGTCTTTGATATTTGCAGACTTGGTCAGAGAAATGAATTGCTTATCAGCGTTCAGTTTATTCTTCACTAACAGACCAATGGCAAAATAGTAAGCTTGGGGAAAATAACTAATTGTGGATATAAAATAAAACCATGATACCTGTAGACAAATTTAATTAGTATAAAACCTCATAGAGATTTTATGTCACTTCGTAATCCTTCAGCAGCTGCTGAGTTAAGTAGTCGTTTATCCTGAATGTATCACATGGCAGGATACTTAGGCTAATTCTAAAATATACAAGTTAAGCCTCTTTGCGGAACTAAGAGTACTCAAGGAGCACTTTGGTTATCATAATTTAATAACCAATATGGTAATTATTATTATACACAGGGTTTTGTTTGTTTATTTCAACAAAACTCCTCCATTAAAACTACTTAGGTAAATTTAGAATCTGTAAAAAATGTCATCTGTGCAGCCCTAGAGAGAGAGAGATTAACATTTTTATTTTTAAAACTAAGTTTGGACTGAAAGGACAGGCATTCAACAAACAGGTATCAAAGAATGATTTGCTTTTTTTCATTCATTTATTTATTCGTTCAAGAGATACGTGTAGAGTACTCCAAAGACGGGCATTGTGCTAAGATGCTGGGCAAGGTGCATAGATCTTTATCCTTTTGAATGTAATGCTGTAGACATTCTATCATTTGATACAAATAACACTTCCTAGTAGTCAAGGCAGATGATACTAATCACCATTTCCATTGTGAATGCAGTGTGGGGGTGGTTTGAAACTACTCGGAGCTTAGAGAGATGACAGTGAAGTTCAGGCTAGATATGAGAAATTGCTCTAGGTCTGGTGCCATTTTGCTTAGTTGATAACCTTGAGACATTATAAATTTGGTCTTTCTGATTATTGTGTATTCAAGGCTACCAGACAAATTATTTTGTATAAAAAAAGTAGATAGCTCTGAGGACTTTTTAAAGAGCAGAACACCAATAAGTGATCAAAACATATTGAAGTACCCCACCTTTCCAAACCTTGATTGATATTAATAATGACTTTCCTACCCATTGTAATTTGTGCTCCCACTCCCATGATATAAATTCCAGAACATCAGGGACATTTGTATATTGTTCAATGATATATTCCAATTGCCCAGAACAACATCTGGCACATAGAAAGCACTCAATAAATATTTGTGGAAAAAAGTTGCATAAAACTCATTTGTGAGCTGTGTGTATGTGATACAGAGTGTTGGGTGTTAGAAGTTTTATTCTCTTGAGGGAGCACAAATAAGAGCTTGGACCACTAATTCTTTTCTCCACACCAATTAAGGTTGGGGCTAAAAACTACCATCATAAGTATAATGCCAGTGAAGTGAAATCAAATTAGTTCATCATTAACTATCTCCTTTAATAATAGAACAGAGAGAAGAAGCACAATTCATATACTGAAACAATTCTAAAAGCTTATTTTAAGGTATGTTTTTAAGGTGTTCCTAGTCAATTATTTTACTATTTACACAAATAACACAAACTGGCTGTAATTCATCTCTTTACACAATTTATTCCCCTTCTTTGGGACAGCTGATTAAGATAAATAAAATTAACTACAGATCAAGTCAAGGGGAAGCAGCCAATAATTTTAAAAAATTTACAGTTCAATCATTGGCTCTTGAATAAGTTTCATGCCAAACTATAGAAGAGGCTGCAGAGATCCTTTGCCTATAGATTTGCCTTAAACATTTGACATATCTATTTTGGAATGTTCTCTATGTTTTAAGCTGTCGGGAAGGGTATTTTTGTTTAATTTGTTTGCTACACTAAGTACATTCTATTTGGTAAACAAAAAGTGAAAATTCAAAGCAAATGTAACTAGGAGGACAGCTTAGCCAAAAAGTCTAAAAACATACCGAGAAGGTTATTGCTTACTTTGCACTCCACTCCCACCTCCTTTTCTGTTTTCGTTTGCATAATGTGTCTCATGATAACATAAAGTACATTCTTGCTGACACCCCCTATCCCCTGCCTCCCCAACTCCCAGGCTCAAGTCAAATGCAAAGGTTTCAATATATTAATGCATCATGCTTAGAAACTTAGTAAACTCTTCCAATAAAGGGTATATAAAATTTGTAAAAAGGTTTCAGGATTGCTCTTTCTTGAAAATATTAGGAGGCACATATTTCATGTCTATTTTGTATGTGTTTAGGTAAAACCATCACACCTATAAATAGCCCTTGTTAACACGTTTCAGAAGAATTAATGATCCTCCAATATCTTTTCCCATATGTTATCGATGCAATAGCTTTAAGAATCTATTAATTAGATTTTAAAAGCAGACACAAAAATATAGGAAATGACTATTTTTTACTGTGGAACTTAGCTTTTCAGGTAATTCTTTGAGAATGTACAAGATAAATAAAACACCACAAGTAATCAATTTCCACAGCATTAGGATATAATATGTTCCATTACATATTTTATGTTTTGTGTTTATTTGTATTTGTTAATTTTTTCTTAGCTTTTCTTACTGTATGACTACGACAGTCCCTATTTCATGCAGGTATTTTCCATTTTTAGTATCCATATCTTTAAATGTGTTATTTTCTGTGGCAGAGATTTTAAGTGTGTAAACTGGCAGTTTATAGTTAAGAAGACTTGAAATTTTTTTGTCCAAAGGATATCTAAAGTTCAGAACTCTAATGAAGGGAACTGTTCCTAAGAAAAAATCTTCAAAAGAGAGCTGTTGTATAAACCCTCAGTTATAAATTCTTACTTTTTTTATAAAATAATTGATCTATGTCTTTAAAGGAAACACAATATTCTAGAGGACCAAAAAAGGTGCCATCTGTGAAGTAGATTTAAGTAGATGCATTGTGCTTACCTTTCTCACATTCAAACAAGTATTTCAGAAAGTGTCCAGGTTGCTTTTTATTAAAACATAAAAAATAGCTTAGAAATGTATGTCCACACTTCAAATCCCAAATGCAGTATGTGAATTTAGGTTTCTTTTCTTCCTTCTTTCCTTGTTTCTCCCTCCCTTCATGTCTTCCTCCTTCCATTATTCTTACATTTCTATATCCACAGACATTTGCTGAACTTGATAGCCTCCTATTCTCGAAGCTGAGGAATACATAACTAAAGAGTTGATTAGGCTCACTAGTGTAATGGAGCTTAACAACTTTCAGTCTCTTTCAGCCAAATATGGGCAATAATGTACATCTGATATAGTTCTTTTTCATGATAAAGTGAGCATGATGTTTGAGAGGATTTAGTTAAATATCTGTCATCTAGAACAAGTTCTGAATGAATAGTAGTTCCTTCCTAATAAATTAATTTACAGTTTTCCAGTTGGCCTCTGTGGCCATTCTTAACAACCTCTGTTCTTACTTTACTTTTAAATTCAAGAAACTAGATGGATCCTTGACCACTCTGTGGTCTAGACCCATGGGCCAGATGAAACAAGCCTCTTTATAATTCTCAGTCTTTAGATCTACTGAGCATGGCTGACTTACGATATGAATGAAATATGGTTGGATCTCCCTTCCTGTTCAGTTCTCAGGCTCCACAATGCTCAGCAGGCAGTAGTCAATTTAGTAAGGTCTTATCCATCACAACTGAAAAGATACCAGACATTGACTTGATGAATGGAAGATAAATCATGAGAGGGTTATCCATTCAGGCAAAGCTGAATGACACTGACAGAGCCCTGCGTGAGAGCTCATTTTGTGTTTGCCTGTACAATATCTCATTTGTCGTGAGCTTCACATGCCAATGATATCAGTGGCCTCCCCTGTATGAAGCCTTCTCTCTTTATTCCCTTCAACAAGTCACCCAGTTGGTAAAATGAAAGAAACACCAAGGAGACAAGATGCTATTATGATCTGAAAATTCAAGTTCAGAAATATATTTTGTCTTTGTTCTTTGCTACAACAAAAACTAAATGCACAATTTTTGTTGTTATGTGGGAACAGAGGAGACAGCCTCAATAGGTGGGACATAAAATGTTAATGAGGCCTAAGTATTACTTCATATTTAGCCTTAAAATTATCACTAAAGTACATTTGATCACCATGCTACACTAAGTACATTCTATTTGGAATATATGTAATAAATTTCCTTACTCAATAGGTGGGACATAAAATGTTAATGAGGCCTAAGTATTACTTCATATTTAGCCTTAAAGTACATTTGATCACCATGCTACACTAAGTACATTCTATTTGGAATATATGTAATAAATTTCCTTATTTTTTTGAATTCTCAGAAACCTAAGGCTAATTTAAGAAAGTAAAACATTTTGAGCATTTCATTAAATGGTATTATAATTTTCATGTAAAATGTTAAAATGAGCAATGTTATTATTTTTTTCTCTTACATTTTCATAGCAGTCCATTAACTATTAAAAATTAGTGGACTATTCTATAATGTGTGAAAATCATATTAAAAATCAAGTTAGTTTTGTAGAAAATGACATACTTTGTACTAAAACATTTCCACATCATGATTTAGGAGTATGTAGAGACCACACAAAAAATGCCTCAGGTGTTGGAGCTAAACACACCATGGGCCTGTTGTTTTGCATTTTTGATAAAATATAAAAGACTTGAAATGATTTAAAACAGCCAATTATTAGTGACTCTCCACATTTACTGATGCTGTAGATGGGAAAATTGAGTCATATAAGACTTTAGCCATTTTCTCTAAGACATCGGTATATTGACACTAGTAATATACTCCAAAATTTCAAATAATAAGAAAAACTATGTAGTTCATTGTTGCTATGGAACATACCATTCTGAGGTAAATTTAGATGGGACTGAGTTTTGAGATTAGCTTTAACATTCTTGTTGTATTCATCAGAAAGAAAAAATTTGAAAGGAAAAAGTAAAATATGTAAATTTACACTACATTTTTTATATCTCACTTATATCTTCCAAACAAGATACTCAGCTGCTGCAGAATTATGTTTACTATGTTCATAGCTAAAGAGCTATTTAATAAATATTCCAGTTTACAAAGCCTAAGTGTAACAAACATAGTAACAGCCATTTAAATGATCATTCTTCTCTGAATTTGGGAAAGAAGGAGGAAAATTTAAAAAAAAAAAAACCTACAGCCTCATTGTAAAATATCTCAACTACTTAATATCAGTGCAGAAAAGATTAATGAAATCCATTTTACAATATCAATGTTATAACAATTTTAAGGATTTTTATTTATATGCTAACATGCTGAATAAAGAAATTTAAAAAATGGCAGCCTTTCAGTAGAATTAAATAAGAATTACATCAAAGTATTCATTAAAAAATAAACCTTATTTCTCTTCCAGGGTACCTATAGTACTTTCTTTACAGAACATTTGAAGCTAATCAATCTCTCTGAGCTCATAGCATGCTATTTCCCAGAGTGTCATAAATTTTAGATTTTATAAATTTCATTATTATGTTGTATGTTGTACCAATCTGATATATTATTGTATGAAATGTCATATCCTGTAATATATCAATTTATAAGTATTATTTCTTTATGGAAAAACTACATGAAGAAAGACATATCCCAAATGTTAACTTATAGCACAATCTTTATGTGAATTTATATTTCTAGTACATACATAATTAAAATCTGAGAAATATATTTCATTTTCTGATTTTTAAAATATTAACTTGAACATAAATCTCTCAACATGATAAATTGTATTCATTATTAAAAATGGATAACTTATTTAAAGATATACTGATTTTTGCCATGATATTATAAAAATGTAACTATTTAAAATTTTTTTTTAAAAGGGCAAAACATTTTGTCTTGTTAACATAACTTTGTTGACATTATAAACACCTATTTATTGTTATTATTAATTTAAAAATACTTGGTATTGCTCTTTCTACTTCTATGTATTGATTTCATTCAATGTTAATTTAGTGTTAGTATTGGAAAGAAATTTATTAGGTACTCTTGAGAATTAAAAGACAAAACTTAAAAATGCAAGTACTATAGTATTTATAATATATATAATACAGTTACAGGCTTGTTTAGTATCAGGGACAATGAAGTTTCAGAGGCACTGTTTGCAAGTAAGATCTGGGCATAATAGAAGTCACATAATAAACGTCATAATGGAAGTCATATTTGAAAGCTAGTATGTAGTGATGCAGAGAGGAAGAGGAAATTTCAAACAGAAAAAAATGGTTAAATCTGGAACATATTCCTGGTACTGACATATCATGGGATAGCAGTCTTCTTTTGTAAGGATATTGAGTGTGTGTAGGAGAATAGAGTGAGAATAAGCTTGAAGGGCAAGTTTGGTTTAGATTTTTGAGAGCTTTGAATACTTGCTTAAGGAGTGTAACATCTTTCAGAAGAGAGTAGGGAGATTGGAAAGTTTTTAGGCATAAGAATAGCATAATTGAATCTGAACATTAAGATAAGTAAGGTGACAGCTCTATAGAGAGTGGAATGGACAGGTAAACAGCAAAGAAAGGGAGGAGAGATTTAGAGGCTGCAGCAGTGTTCAGACCAAAGATAGTGAAATAGAACTGAAGTAACAGACACAAGTCAGACAAGAGGGGGAATCTACAGGGGTGAATACTTTGTGGTAGAGAGAAGAAAAGAAATGGAACTCTCCAAGAGAGCATTACTTTCAAAACTGAACAAAATAGTAGCATAGAGTGTAAAGAATTAAACAGTTAAGAATTCCATTTGAGCATTGGTGAGACTGAAGGTCTCAGCATGCTCCCATTTTCAGTATTCAGGGATTGTCCCTGGAGATCATTTCCCAGATTCCACATATATATGGAATATATATCTTGAGCATATTGCCCTTAATTTTCTGTCATATACTTAAACATAATAATATGGCTTAAGAAATATGATTGGACATCAAATTTGTTTGCATGATTTTTTCAGACCATTTACTGTCTATGCATATTTGTTTACAGTCTATCATGTTTGTTTTCTCCGTAGAAATGTGTTAACAGGGATTTGAAAAATTCAATTTCTTATAAAATCTATTTTCAATTACAGGTTTTCCCTGTAATAAAACAAAATGTCTGAGAACAGGTTTTAGAGGAAGTCTGAGATGGAATTAATGTCCTCACCACCCAAAAAAAGGTAAGTATGTGAAGTGACAGATATGTTAATTAGATTGATTATGGTAATCATTTCACAATGATACGTATGTCAAAACATCAAATTGCACATCTTAAATATACACAATTTTTATTTGTCAATTATACCTGTATAAAACTAGGAAAGCACTCACTGACAAAGCGATTTTTCTGTTAAGTACACCAGTGACTACAGAATTATGAAAGTGTCGTGGATTAAAAAGTCCATATTGGTGAAGCACAAGGTTTTTTTCTCTCTCTTCCTTATACTTCTGTCAACCTCTCACTTCTTCTCACCCCTCAACCACATGTGCTTGTCCCACCCCATCAGCCTCTACCCACTTCTTGTGTACCCTCTAAGCCTCTGGCTTCTCTCTCCTTCCCTCATTTCTTCTTCATTTCCTTTGCATGTTTATTTTTATTTTTTCCCATGTAGTGTCACTGAGAACACATACTGCTCTCATTACAGCATCAATATCCTATGTGCTTCATGTTAGGACAGCAATTATATGGAGTAATTATAGGCATTCTTTCTCACCAAAGATGACTAAGTAAATTTTTATTCTAAATGTACGTAATTGGTCCGAGGTAAAGATAATGTTATAACACACACACACAACTTGTTTTTTAAGAATTATTATTTTTATTTTATTTATTTACTTGAGGAAGGGGCCGCTGACTGGTATGGGCATCGATCTCTTGACGTTGGAGTTACAAGGTGGTGGTGGTGCTCTAACCAACTGAGCTAACAGGTCAGCCTACATACACAACTTTCTATCCGAAAAATTCCCTTTGCTTAAAAGAATAACTGAGGAAAGGCTGCATTCTTTATTCATTTGTTTAGCTGCTTTTTTAATATTCCCAGTGGTGGTTTTCTTTTCAGTGATTGCTGGGTCAGACAGAAGAGAGTTTCTTACTGTAGTATATTATACAAAATTTTTATCACTTTATAAAGTCAGAAAGTTAAACTGAAATTTTTTTACCACAAATTAACGAACTTTTGCAAAATGTACTTTACTGATTTTATATATTTTATATATATATAGCTTTAGCCTGAGCAGTTTTATTTTTTTTTAAAGATTTTAAGCCCGCATCTGGTCTAGCAAAGGGGGGCACAGCTCTTTATAGTCTAATGTGTTTACTACATTAGTAAATGAAGAAGTTATTTGATTAAATTCCTTCACTATCGTAATAGAGAAAGGTAAAAGTTAAGCTATATGCAAAGATATTTGAAAATAAATTGTATATTATAATATACCAATCATAAGTTGATAAAATATCTTTTTTTTTTTTGTCCTTTTTTTTGTGACTGCGCTCAGCCATTAAGCACAGTGGCCATCCCTATATAGGATCTGAACCCGCGGTGGGAGCACCACTGCGCTCCCAGCGCCGCACTCTCCCGAGTGAGCCATGGGGTCGGCTCTTGATAAAATATCTTAATTAAAAAAAATCTTTAAGATTTTGCAACAGCACAAGAATAGAAAAATAGATAATTATACATACATATTAATTGAATGTAAGGACAGCATATGTTTATTTAGTAAAGTATGTGGCAAAATTCCTTAAAATTATCTTGAGTTAATGTCATAAATGTAATATGCAAAATTTTACTTTCCTTAATCTCTTATTCTTGTACTATTTAGTTTTTATCTAAGGAAAATTTAAAATATACTCTGTTGATTAAATTTAAAGCCTTCTAACTAACTTTATTTTCTCTTCGCTGATGGCTGAATGAATGGATTCAGTATAATGCGAGTTAGTAATTCTTCATATATGAACAATCAACATTTTGCTGCATAAAAGACATTGGAAGGACATGTAGATTTAAAGACTGATAATCATAAAACAATACAGTTTTAGGATTAAGCGTGTCTATTTGAAAATGAATAATTAGACAAATGTGTGACTTCTTGGCTTTAATGTCTTGGTCAACATTTTAAACGTGTTTTTAAATAATGATGTTATAAAATACAGATTAAATGTTCATACTACCTCTAAAAATAATATAGTTGTACATTTCTTAATATTGCCACATGGCCAATGTAATTAGGCTACAGAAAAACAAATTATTGGAAATGTTCAAATAGTACATTCAAGCAATAAACTAATGAGGTATTAAGAAGTGAAAGTTACATTGAAAAGTTTAAAATTAAGTCATAATTGTGCTCTTTTAGGTTTACAGTAGCACCTGATTTTGTTTCACTGAATTAAATGAGTTTATACTTAAAATTTCTGTAGTTTGCTAGATGATAGATGTTCCATTTATATCATACAGTGAGTTATAATATTGAAAAAAATCTGTGAAAATGTTGATATTTAAAGATTATGTATAGGCTAGGTAATTCTAATGTAATTTAATTCAGAATTCTGAATTAATCATTTATCTGTCACTCAATTGTTGCTGCACATAGAATACTCATCTTTAAACAAATTCTTGCATCCTAAGTAGGGAAGATTAAGATCTTTGCTAGTATGCAGTAAAATATAGAAACGAATGAAATACTTTTATTTTCCTACCCATTTTTACCCATGAAATATGAGTTTACTCTCAAATACAACAAAATATTTTATTAATATGATAATTCATAGATGCTATAATTTCATATAATCACTTTCCCATGGTAATTAAAGCAATTTGAAAGTAGATGAAGAAGTTAACATTACTATGTCAAGCCACATCAAATTTAATTTAAAATTAAGATCATGAATAAGTCATGAAAGTGTTCTGGGGATATACTTTGAGCAAGATTCCATTGCCTTATTTCAGATTATGAATATTTGTTTACTTTTTTTAATCTTCCATAGAAAAATGTTTTGCCAGGTTATCTGCAGGTCATAAAGTATAAAAGTTTTCCCCAGTGGTCCTTGTCATGAATTAGAAGATTAAGTGCCCACAATATTTTGTTTGGAACCAAGAGCACATGTTTAGGAAATCAAGAATGTTCATGATTACAGTTGCTTCGGATTAGGGCACCGTACTGAATTAAATCCAAGAAGGATTTTAAATATTGCAGCACCATTTTTCTGTTTTACTGAATAATTGGTAACACTAGATTACAAGATTTGCAAGCCCCCAAGTTGCTGTATTTTCATAGGGAAAAGGTTCTTTTCATTCAAGCTTAATAAGCTTGCCCTATATCAGCTTTTCTCACATCAGCCCCAGTGTCACATTTGGGCTGGGGGAAGCTTGTTAGCAGTAATTACCAGCAGTAGGTTCTATTATTTGCCAAAGTAATTTTCACTGCTAAGTACCACCAAAACTGCCTCAAGCCTTTAATTTTTTCCCTTCCTCTTGCCTTCTTTTGCTTTCTTTTAAGTGAGTGCATTTTCCCATGATACTGCTCTCTGTGGTGTGGGACAAGGCAAAGGCGAAGCGCTGGGTATCAATGTGCTCCTGAGACATGGGGTCAGGCCTAGCGAAAGCCTTTCACAAACAGAGCCTGAACTCTATTAGAGATGCAAATCCACTCTCTGAGTAAGGATTGTTTCAGCCACATAATGGAGGCCAAGGAATTCCATAGCAGCTCGCCTTTCAGCATGGGCCCTTTGTCTGCGTCTTAGCAAATTTCAGCAGCCTGTTTAAATTCTAGCTATTGTCCCCTTGGCTTCATTGATTTCTCTGCCTGCCACCAACTCACAATGGGCTGATATGAACATCTTTGTTACTGCTTTTGTACTGTATATCAGAGTAATGTTTCAGCAGATTGAGGCCTAGGAGGAAGAATTAAACCTGTACTACACAGAGCATGATGAATTGCAGGATTTACATATCATTTTGAGACTTTGGGATGGGGGTCGCTGCTGAATACTGTTGTGTCTCAAAGGATGTTGTCTGAAGACAGAGTGACAGAAAAGGAAGTGATTTAGATAGTCCCTGACAGCTTAATACACAAAATACAGACAAACTGTGGAAATTCACAGGCATCCTATCATTGCCCTAATACACAGTAGTGTTGATTCTGCCTGTCAGTGTAGTTCGCATGAAGGGTCCATATGAGGTTATCTCTTTTCACTTTTCAGGGCTTAGAAGGTAGAATATAGAATACTGGTATTTTAAATTCCATTTTTCTTTGTTGACTTAAAAACTTCCATGATTTGGAACCTTCATGTTGGAAGCAAATTTTTCAATGTTAGCAGTAATCATTTCCAAAATATATTATCTCTTTTTTTATAAAATCAAGTGGCTCTTATATATTATTATGGTTTTCCTAAGTTTGTGTTTTTTAAAAACATATTCAAGTGATCTATGAAATATGGAATATTTTTCCTTCTAATATTGAAAGACAATCATGAAGAAATACCCAGTACTATGCTAATAAATGTTTAATGACTAGTTCCTCCAGGGAGAAACAAAGCCGAGTGTTGCATTTTTTGATTTCCATGGTGTACATACTTCCACCATGGCTGACCAATATGAGGCACTGGATGTGGACTTGAGAAAGAAATGCAGCCAATTGTCTTCTGTGATCTTACTAGCCAGTTCCAGCACAGAACTGGGAATATCTTCTTGCTTTTTATAGTATTTTGCTATAAAACAGCAGCCTTATCAATGATCTTATGAACTTGGATAAATGATGCTGTAGAAATACATAAATGGGCAAATAATGATACTTGAAATACTATAGTTACATTGGGTTGTCATCTAAGAAATGTCGCTTGTATGTGTGACATAATTTATGTGTGAACTATGTTTTTTTCCTTTTTTTTTTAACTAGTGTCTCTATATGGTATGTGATTGGCATCAAAATGAAGGGGTTGAAACAAATCTGAATAGACTCATTCTATATGCATCAAGTTTCCATGTGATGGATGCTTGCGACAGAAAGATTTTTTAATTTCTTGGTTAAAAGAGAATAATTTATTTTCTAAGTTTTAGTTATTATACTTCAAGGATAAAATGTTATAACTTCTATTTGTGTGTACACTAAGATGACAGGACCCCACATGATATCAATTTGTAAAAGAGTATGAGATCTAGAGAAATGTTATTTTTAAAAATCTGTTATGTTTTATCTTCCAAAAATTACTGAATTTCCTATAAATCTCTGAATACGCAAAGCAGTTTCACACTTCCATACCATTGCATCTGCTGTTCTTTGTACTTTGAATGTCCGTCTATCACTATGAATTTTTCAATAAGCTATCACCTTTCTTGTACAAAAGTCTATCTTGATATACATTTTACAATGTTTGAACACATGCCTTTCTCCTCTAATAGGTGGTGAGATCCTTTCAGAAAGCTCAATGTGCTGTTGAGCTTTCTATCACCAGAGCATCAAAAATTGTCTTAACAAATAGTGGCTGAATTAAAACTAATTGAGTTATAAAGTAGTGGCCTCTTTTTTCTATTTTTGTGATTTCACTCTTTTTGTATTGATTCCTGGTCCATTTTTATCTTTGCCATTTCAGTATTTTAAATATTCTCACCAATTCACTGCCAAAGTGATATTGTCTGAATAAGTTATAACAGGGTCAGACAACCTATTTTTATCACCTGTATCTCAATTTACGTTTTCTTATGACAGAGTATGTGAATCACATTGACTGCACTCAAAGCTTATAAAAGCAGTTTTCCTAATTTCCTCACGTTCATCTCTGTTACCATGTTATTAGTTGAGCATCAAGATATGGATCCTTTGGTGTTTGGTGTTCATATACTTTTGTGTACTTTGCACAGTGTAAAAAATATGATAACATTCAATCATATGTTGTCACTCTTTTGGCTTGTTTTCAAAGCTATAAAACATCTAAAAGAAAACATATGAGAACATCTATGTAACCCTATGCATAGGAATGAGTTCTTAAATACAATATCGAAAACACTATCTTAAACATAATATCAGCAAAAACACTGTTAAAAGAATGAAAAGGCAAGCCACAGACTAGAAGAAATATTTAGAAAAAAAAATCTGAAAAAGGACTTGCATCTAAAATAGACAAAGAACCCTTAAAATTCAATAATAAAGAAAGAAATAGATTAAAACTGGGCAAAAATTCTTAACGAACACCTCACTATCATGGCAGATAAGCATATAAAAGATATGCAACACTATTTTTCATTAGGAAAAGGCAAATTAAAATAAGAAGAAAACACTGTGAAATATTTAAAATATCAAAAATAAGACTACACAAATTACTGGTGAGGATACAAAGCAACAGGAAGTTTTATTCACTGCTAGTGGAAATGCAAAATGGTACAGTCACTTTGGAAGACAGTGTGGTGGTTTCTTACAAGCCTAAACATAGTCCTGCCATGCAATCTAGCAATTGTACTACCAGATAATCACCATCTGATTTGAAAATTTATGTCCACACACACACAAATGGAACATAACAGCTATAAAAGATTTATAATAACCCCAAAATTGAAGCAAACAAGAAGTCCTGTAATAAATATATAGATAAATAAAGTGTAGTATACACATACAATAGAATACTATTCAGTGATGAAAGGAACAAGCTATCAAATCATGAAAAAAATAATGGATGTATCTTAAGTGCATCCTAAGTGAAGAAAGTCACCCTGAAATGACTGCACACTATAGGGTTCCAATTATATGGCATTCCGTAAAAGGCAAACTCTAGAGAGATTAAAAAGATTAGTAGTTTTCTGTTTAAGCAGTGGGAAGGATTGAACAGACATAGCAAAGAAAATTTGTAAGGCGATGAAATTATTGTCTATTACTATAATGGTGGATATGCGACATAATGCATTTGGTAAAACCTTAGAACTTTACAGCACAGACACTGAATCGTAATGTATGCAAATTTTTTTAAAAATATTAAGAAGTTTGAGGAATTCCATGATGGGATGTAGACTGAGACCAAAGTTCTAACTGAAAATGTATTAAATAACCTCAGTGACTGGGTTGGGGGATAATGGGGCCGACCTAAGTAACCTTGGAAGTTAGTGAGACTCTAAAATAAAAGACAAAAAAAAATGTACTGTACTCAAAATGATGACACTGTTTCCTATAAAGTACAGGTAAACACCACTATACATGTATATTGAACAATTAAGTAAATGGATGACAAATGATGGGAGTCATCTTTGTCCCTGTTGGAGTAAGAGGTTACAGACAAGCCAGGGGAGAGCCAACAATGATCCATGGAGTACTGAATCAGAGTTGGAGACATCAGTTTTGTTGGGGAAAAAAATAACTTCTTTTTCAGCTCTCATAAGTTCTTAGTTGTAATGGAACACTGAGACAAAAAACAGACTAACAAGAGAAAAAGGGGCAGAAGTTTCTTAACATGTTATTAACAAGGTTATTTCATATACACACGGGAGATACCCAGGGCATGAGTAATTCTCAGAGAAATGGCTTTGGAATCCTAGCTCTATAGCATCTTCAGCAAAGATCAGTAATATTTTAGAATGTCAAGTGTCAAGTGTCAAGACAAAAGAAATGGTCTTTGAGTCTTTAGGGCCAGCAACTCATGGAAAGGCAAATACATGGCATATAAAGGCTAGGTAGGATCCTCTGGTGCTATCTTCAGGTCTATAAGCATCTAAATTGTCTTCAGTGGTTAACTTTTGCTCTCCTTGGTAGAGAGTGGAGGCATTGTACCTTTTGTCTTTGTAAATCTATGTCCTGCTTTTAGGCAAATAGAGGAGGGCAGAGAGATTTCCTGCATCTGCTGATTTTTTAACCTTCAGCTCAACAATCTTGCATATGTTGGGGTGGCATATTCTGGTCTCCCACAGTATGAACTCATGTTTTGCTTAATTACAGATACATACAAAAATATTTAAGATATGTGAGTTAGTCTACGCACATACGAGGGATCTCAAGATTTTCATGGAAAGACTTGTATTATTTTTTAATTCTATTTTTCCATGAACTTTTTGAAATACCCTCGTCTATTTCCTTGCTCTATGAGCCAAGAGGCAATGACACTAGTATCAGTGAGCACACCGAGGTTACAGATCTCAGTTTCTAACATCGGTCTCTAAGGAGATGAACCAGGGCTCCTTGGAGAAATGGTTGAATCGAGGGCTGAGGCAGAGTATATAAAAAATAAACCTGGAGCATCCGGTAGTTCCATAAAGTAAGAAAGTGCTAAAAACAAAACACACACACGCAAATGAAAAAACATGAAAAACTGTAACAATGGGTATAGGTCGAATAGACCAGAAGCCAACTAAAGGAGCTCCCCATGGTGAAAGCTGGAATAATCTGAGCAGCAACATATATAATGTAGTGTTGGATTATAATTCAAATTATAACATAAATATCCATCATCCCATATTGATATAAGTATATAGGCAAATAATCAAATGAGTTGGAGAGAAAAGACAAATACCCAGTGTTTAAGAATTCTGTGTAAGTTATACAGAAATCCTGCCTCAAGGAGGTACAGCCTTAATCCCCCCTCTTCAGGGGTGGTCTGTGCACAGGGACTTCCTTCCAGGTACAGATACAAAGGGAGAGAAAAAGCAGGATATTACAGCAGAGAAACCTGACAAACACTACTTCATCTAGGTGATCAAGGTCAATCTCAAAAATATTTAACTGTGTTTATAGTATGTACTCTTTACATGATGTAATGAAAATGGCACTTTACCTCTGTGGTTTTCCTTTTGAAAACCTATAAACTCAGTTTAATCATGAGATCAACCTCAGACAAATCCCAGCTGAGTTACATTCTAGCGCGCCTAACCAATACTTCTCAAAACTGTCAAGGTCGTCAAAAATAAGCAAAATCTAAGAATTGTTACAGCAAAGAGGAGGCTTAGGAGATATTGTGACTAAACGTGATGTGATATTGTGGATGAGATCTTGAAAGAGAAAAAGTAAATTAACTAAAAACTATTAAAATCTGAATAAATGATGGACTTTGTTAGTACTAATGTTATCAGTATTGGCTCATTAATTGTGACAAATATACCACTGTATAATGTAAGATGTTTATAATACAGGGACTTAGTGCAGGGCTTATGGGAACTCTCGAATATCTTTTAACTTTTCTGTAAATCTGAAACTATTCTAAACTTAAAAGTTTAGTTAAAACACAAAAAACCTATTCCTTAATGTTTGTCCAGGCCAATGTACACAATCTTGTAAAACTTGATAGGAAATTGAGATATAGACGTTTCTTTCTGACCCTTCCAAAGTAATGATTTTGTTCACTTTTGAACTGTGATGTGAGTGTAATATTATTTAATTCTTCAACATTCTTCTACTACATTTTTCCCTCTTAGATACTCTTGTTGTTCTATAACAAACTCCCTGATTTTATTTATTTTATTTGCAGTTTTCTAAGACAGTTTTTTTCACTTTTTATTCTATAGACCAACTGGAACAAAAAATCTACAGAGGCCCTCTTTTTAAAAAAGCAGATTTTAAGCTCCCTTCACAGCTATTTTTGTATAATAGTCTGGGGTCAGACTCAGCAATCTAGATTTTTGCAGGCATTTCAGAAGACTATTATGCATTACAAAATTCGAGAAACATTAGTCTAAGATAACTAAAGGTGGAATACTCATTTAGTATTTATTTTGTATGTTTTTCTAGTAATTTTATTTCTTGCATACAAAGTTACTTTGTACAGAAAAAAAAATAATTGTCAGGGTCCAATCAATTCCTTCTGCTTACTCATATTGGTATTACAGGTATTAATAAACATGCTAAAATTTGCTAATATTAACATATTTTACAAATATCTACACTTTTAAGTAGATCGCTAAATTTTAACTATTTCTTTTAAATTTGCAATTTCTGTTCTAAAAGCAATTTACTTCACCACCAGTCTATTTTCCAGATTTCTAGTGTTTTGAATTCCCCAAATCTGTCTATAATATACTTAGAAAAACCAGTATTGTTTTCTTGTGTTTCCTTTTTTAAAAGTTTCTAAAAGTATTGATCTATTCCTTTTTAAGCTTAATTGAGGTATAACTGATATACAAAAATTACACATATTTTTAAAATATAAGGGACAAAACAAATGAATGCACACCACCACAAAAGAACACAAGGAAATTTTTGGAAGTGATGGATATGGTTAGATGCCCACAAATTAAAAAATAAAAAATAGATTCTAAATGCATCCATGACCTCTAAAGATTTCCTTGTGTTCTTTTGTGGTGGTATGTGTTTGTTTTGCCTCTTAACATATTTTAAAGTGCACACTACCATATTGTTAACCATAGGTTGTACGTTGTACAATAGATCTCTAGATTTATTCATCTTGCATAACTGAAACTTTGTACCCACCAAGCAACAAGTTCCCATTTCTTCCTCCCCACAATCTCTGACAACCACCATTTTATTCTCTGTTTCTGTGAGTCTGATGATTTTAGGTACCTCATATTTTTTCATGCACCATCCCCACCAGTTATACTTTGGTTTTTTGTGTCTATATTATATTTTGTTAGCATATGTGTGTAAATAAGTAACCTACTTTCCAGATTCTTCTTTTAGGTTAATTATGAATCGCTTGTTATTACTTTGAGACGTATCTTCTTTTCTTAAAAAACAGTAGGGAACCATCATATTTCCTTTGCCTCAAAGTTTCCAAATTCTTCAATTATGTTGCATTTCCTATTTCTCTTAAGATACATGTATCATTATGAATTTGCTTTTGTCCCCTTGCAACCCATGACATATATATATATATGATATATATATGATCATACGCTGGGGTTTGCTACTGGACCTCGTCAACTTAAGATGAAAAGCTACAAATCCTTTCCTTTGACCACACATTGTCAACTCTGTGGGTTTTGTTTTTTCCCCAACATTTGTTCGTCTGAATTTCACCAACAACCTTCTAACCATCTCCATTTAATAGTACACTAATATGTCTTCATTGAATAATACATTAACACTTCTAATTTAGAATATCTAAAATTGACTTAATCTTTTTCTCTCTCAACTCTGCTCTGTTTCGTGTGTATGTGTGTTTTGCATTTCAATAATTATAAATTATCCCACCCTACCCTTCTTTATTCCAAAGGGTACTATCTTAACTCAAGTCCTTATTATTTCTCAGCTGAAATCATCTTGATATCCCTTCCCATGCCCAAAGTATAATTCTGATCAATCACCATCCATATCATACTCTGTAAATTTGTGATTATGATATGGTTTCTTGAAAATATCCATAGGCTTTTTGTTAAGAAAGTGGCAACAGGTGTTTCTGCAGAAATTTGACAAGCTTGGTGAACTGCATCACTGTCACATTTCCCAAGTCAAAGTAAACCATCGACTGGCCAGGATCAGTGGTTTAATGATAGCTAATCCATCCAATCAGAATATCTATTTTGAGACACACACACACACACACACACACACACACACACACATCCATAGTATTAGTTACCTAGGGCTGCCCTAACAAAGTACCATGAAGTGGGTGATTAAAACGACAGAATATTTGTATTTGTTTGTTCACAATTCTGGAGACAAGAAGTTAGAGATTAAGGTATTGACATGGTTGGTTTCTTCTGAGGCCTCACTCCTTGTCTTATAGAAAGCTATTTTACCCCTGTTTCTTCACACGGTCTTCCTTCTGTGTGTGTCTGTGTCCTAATCTCCTCTTTTTATAGGGCACCAGTCATCTCAGATTAGGGCTCACTCTAATGCCCTTATTTTAACATTATTAGCTCTTTTAAGATCCTGTCACCAAATGCAGTCACATTCTGAGGTATTGGAAGTAAGGACTGAAAATATAAACTTGAAGAGGACAAAAGTCATCCATGCACCATACACACACACACACACACACACACACAATTACATTTCATAAACAGGGAAATAATGAATGGCTATGCTTAAGGGGAGGGTAAAATTAATTACTGAGTATCCATGTTGTTAAGCACATGGGAATACCTAGTTGAATAAGGGAATAAAGCATAATACTAGGGTGAAAAGACATTTACCTTTTGAAATGCAAGTAACTGTTATAGGCACTATCGTCAGAGTAAGTGTAGAAATCATGGGAATACAGAAAAGTGAAGTGAGTAACTGAGGGATTCAGGCAACATCATCCTCCCTCTGATATTTTCTGCAGGGTTGTTGCTAAGCTGTCCACTCTGAAACCTCTATCTGATCATAGTTTGACTAAGTCCTACTCTTAGCTTAAACACCCCCATTTCTGGTGATGCACCTCCCTGTGCTCCTGTGACACCCACTTTTTATATCCTCTATCAAAACCCTCACCAAAACTTTATTGTATATTTTTAAAAGTATTGTTATCCTTGCTGAAATTTAAAATTAATTATTTTAATGATGTGTTCTTATTAAAGTGTTTCATTAATGATTTTAGTGTCCCTAGTAGCTGACAGTAAATATAACAGAAGTGGTGCTCAGTACCACTTTTCATATTTCAAGTTTATGAAATATGAATGAATGTGAGGGGATTAATGAAAACCTTGACTGGATAAAAAAATCAGCCCATTTATATTAATCAATACTTTATGTCAAGTTTTCTGAAAGCTAGAAATTCAACTAACACAAAGTGTCTACAAGGTTTTACTTCCTTGAACAAACCTCATGACCCCTTCAAAATTATAACTCTCTGTTGTTCTAAGGGAATACTGTGATTCCTTTTCTTTTCAAATATAAGTGTGTGCAAATATATGTATGTGTAGGTATATGTATATATGCACACACACGTATATTCAGAAATGTGTTATACTCCATTTTCAAAATCTGTATTTGAATAGGTTTTTCAAATGTGTGCTATCAACCTTTTGAAGCTAGCTTACTTCTGGGATCATGGGCTTTTTTCCCAGTGCATCCCAAAGCAATCTGTGGAAAGGCAGGGTAAGGGGAATTGTGACGTTGCACTTAATGTGTAAAAATGAAACTGTGAAACTTATGTGATAACTGATATGTATAGTAGATTTCCAGGTTCCAGCTCGGGTCAGTTCCCTTCATTTCTTTCAGATCTGAAGTAAGCAGATCGTGCTTCAAAATTTTTGAGTCTATAGTCTTGGTCCACAATACATTCATCACTAATGCCTTGCCTTTAAATTTTAATTTTAAATTTGCATTAACTCCAGTGGTTAAATATCCGGATATTTTGTCTCCTAGAAAAATAATACCTAGGTTCTTGTACTATGTTCTAATGCTTTCAGTTTAGTCCTGGCTCCCTTGTAATCCCTCTTGGGTTAAGTATTTCTTGGTAATCAAATCACCAGCTTCAAAGTATGGTACTTGTAACTAAGAGTCTCAATGTGAGATCTAGTAAATTAAATAGAAAGGTTCCATTTGGTCTAAGTCCTGAAAATGAAAGTTCACAGAAGAAAAGTTAGAAAAATGTTTCATTTCAAAAATATTGTTTTAGATCCTTGCAGTGGATTTTGCACTTCAATTGTAACTCAACTTATTATAATGTATTATATCATAAATATAATTATGTCTGAGAAAATAATCAAAAACAAAATACAAATATATGACTTTATAATTACTCTTGGTATTGCATATTAATCACATTTAACTTTTGAAAAAAAAATAATAACTTTTTAATGATAGGATCTACTTAAACTTTTGCATACTTCTCTATCCTGTACGCCACCTCACAGCTGTTAACCACAGCACATATTATTGTGTGAGGCATATACTACGTACATTCAAAATTTTTTGAAAAGTATAAATGATTATTTTTACTACATAAAGCTAAGTAAGTTGTGGGCATTTGGAATGATCCTTATGTACAGAAGAAAGTTATTGAAAAATTTGAACAAACTGTAAAATTTAATTGTACAGGCATTGCTAATATTTACATTTCTTGATATCTTAATGGAAATCTCCTCATTCTTTGTCTTTTGAGTTCAGTCTCCTCATTGTTAGCATTTCCTAATGCTTCCTATTTAGCAGTGTTTTATGTGGCTGTCTTGGCACCTAATCAGATGAGGAAGGCATAAAATTTATACACTTCTCTAACCTTGTTCTCATTACAGACAGATCTGCCCTTAAGGATCAATTTCTGAGAATCCAGCATCTGGTTTCTTGAAGGGAACCCTGGAGGACAGCTCCTAATCATCTTTTAGTATTCACATAAAAATGGGATATGATTTTAAACTTTAAAAAAAAAGACATTAGTAGTCTATGTACTCATAGATGAATCTTTGTATATAAACACACACACACACACACACACAAAGTATTCTGAACAATCCTTGACTCTTTTTGAGCAGAATTTGCAATAACATCTTGGAACTCAAAATAGGCAAAATACTGTCTCTCTAATAAAAATTAGAATTTTAACGATGTTCCTACTTCAGCAGCATATAGGCCATGGATTGAATAGGTTTATATCAAATACCTTTGTAAAGTACAACAAAACTACATGATTATAACTCCACAAGCATTTATTGAGTGACACATATATAGGTGAGAAACTGTGGATGACACAATGAATGTCAGAACTTATGCAATTATAGAAAATAATTTATCTAGAAAATTATTTCACTTTATGTAGATGAAAATATCTATAAAAATGACTTTGGAATCTCTTTTCTGGCTGAAAATGACTTGTACTTTGAGATGGGGTAAAAATAAGTGCGGTTTTTTGCTTTTAGATGTGAAAGAAATAAAGAAGAACCAATTGTTTTCACACAGTCACTCAGCAAGTAATTATCATGCATTTGAATATTTCTGTATTTCTCTTCTGACCAACTATTCTCAGACTAAAATTACATAATGTTTTTAATAGAGTTCTAAATCTTGATATTTCATTTACCCTAAATAGTTTCTCTGTTTATAATGTCCTCAAACTTTCCTAGCAACCCTCACAGGTAGTGGGTTTGTACGAATATCCCTCTTACTGTTGGATTACTGGGTTTCGTATAAAAAAATTCAGTTTCCTATATATTAACAGGGATCTAATCCTTCATATTTTCATGTGAGGTTATACAAATAGGGAAGGGTCTGAGAAAGTTTAATTCTTCGCCTTTGATCCCTAGTTAGGTGCATCATTGACCTATTCAGAGCTGTAAGGCACCTTTTTAGCTCTGTGGCAGAAAACTTAAGAGCAAATTTGAAGGCAAATAAACTTGCTTTCCTTTTCATATGAGAACCCTTTCTTTCTGCTGTTCCTTGGACAAATGTATTTCCTGTGATACTTATCACAATGGATTACTTAGTTGAAATTTCTAAATGTCTTTGATCTGTTCAGATAAATGGCACTAAATAAGGACACTATTATAACAGTTAGCACCTTCATCATCTTGTAAATATACAAAGGATCAAATAAGAATGAAATAATCCTTTTAAATGCTAGGCATTTAAATCCACTCCAATTCTTTGTGAATATATTCACATGCTATACCAGCTTTCTTCAGGAAGGGTCACTTTCAATTACAGGCAGGAATATATTTATTCATCAGTTCACAAAAAGCTAGCAGATAGGTTAACCAGTAAATGACATTTCCCTTCTTGGAATACATATATATAAGCCTCTCAGGAAAAGACCTGCTCAACCCTTAGTGATGAATTTCCTTGTCATTTTGTAGCTGCATCATCTTCTTTTTGTGAATTTGATATATGTACCTTACACTACTATTGAAGACTCATTCTTTGCCATGACGGCTGTCACGTAGTTGGCCTCATCATTTGATGTCCACAGAATTCTAACTGAAATTCCCAAGTTAAAATGTCTGTGTCCTGCCAAATGTTGTATATCTACAGGGGAATAATTGGTAAGCATTTTTTTGAGATACAGACAAAAATTAATTACCGGGATCACCCTTAGAAATGAATTTAGGAAAACCCGGCCTTTAGTGTCACACACTCAGTACTAATGAATTTTATGCTCTACCAAGTAAAACCCTCCTTTTATGTGTTACGTTAGATAACTAATGTGAAAAATTAAAATGCTATATATTTAAAGTTACCAATATATATATGGTTTATCCTCCCCAACCCATTTATTATTTTATATTAGCTTATCTACATATGACTAATGTGTTTATTTAATTGGCACATTACTAAAGTAACTATGAAATAATTACTTGATAGATTAAACTGATTGGTATACTACACTTGTACTTAGACAATGACTCCAGTTCTTGAGCCTTAACTGCATAAAGCTAATTTTTCTTTCTGAAAACCTTCCCTCTAATTTCCTATTAAATTCCTTGCCATTTAATGAAGATGTTTTCCTATCTTTTCAATTCCTTGTCACAGGGTACGAATGTTTTCTCATTTTGTCAACAGATTCGTTCTTAAGTATTTTGATTTTTGCTATTAGATTTAGATGAGAAGTTTCTCATTTTGGAGGGGTTGAAAGAGCGAAAAGGAAGGATGAGGAAAATCATTTCTCTTCTCTTTAAGCACATATTAAAATATCTTAAATCTTAAAAGTTACTTATAATTTTAAATTTAATCTTGCAAAAACCAGAAATAACCTACTGCACACTTCATGAAGTCCAACACAACATTTGAAAAGCAGCTCAAAAAATTATGTTGTTTTGTATTGGTTTGTATGCACAGTATAATATGCATATTTTAGACTTTTATGCAAAATTTAAAGTGTAATAGCAAAGAATTTAATCACCTGATTTAAAAATAAAATGTAGGCGCAACTATCTCGTAGGAGATAAGAACATTTTAATACCAACCATGCATATATTAATATTTTATTAATAATTAAAATATCAAAGGCTTTAGAAACAAATGCAAAGGCTTAAATAGAGGTCCTTGTAACAGATGCTTTTCCACAGAAAGTAAAACGAAGTTGGGTGAATGATTAAGAGAACCTGTTCTATGAGCTGAGAGGTGATCCTGACCCGTGCCGTGACACATGACTGTGATATGCTGGTATCAGGATCGCTTTGGGTTGCAGAGAGAAACATGATGCTGTTAGTGCACAACAGACCTCAGTGTCTTTCTAAACCCTCTTATGTTATGGATGAAGAAGCCAAGGACCCTGGAGGTCAAGTGTCTCAGTGGACGTGTTCTTAGTTAAAGGCGAAGAACAGAGAAAGGACTGACATTTGTTAGGCATTGTACCAAGTAATATAGGAGTTTTATTTTATGTAAGAAGTAGGGCTTGGATCCTGATTTTACAGAAAAGAAAAATCTATAATCAGGATGAGCTACGTAATTTGTGGGACCCAGCACAAAATGAACATGCTAAGCCCCTTCATCAAAGAGGAGGAAAAGTTTTTCCTTTCTCCTGCAGTTTCTCTCTTGACCTGTCAGGGTGTGTTTTATTTGATGTTTAATGTCACCCTCCGTTAGGGACAGGGACTGACATCATCTCTTTTGTTTAATTGTTTAATATCTGACTTACATCTTTAGAATAGAAGCTCCAGGAGATTATGAACCAAGATAATTTAAAGGAAAAATTCTGATTTTTATAAATATCCCTCAGACAGAGTCAGAGTCAACAAATTTATCTGAGGGTTAAGGTTCTGATATATTTGTGCCTAACCTAATCACTGCTTCCGTAGTGGCTAGTGTTGGCACTCTTAAGACAAAGAATCTCAAATATGTTTGTTCTTAAGACTCACTTGAGTCATTTGTAAAAACCATTCTGATTTCTCATGCCCCACCTATAGGAGATTTTTAATTCAATTGGTCACCTAGAGGGATTGTTTTCAAATGTAAATCATATTATGTTGCTCTCTGGCTAAGCCATTCCAATAGTTTCCCATTTTACACAAAACAAAATTGAAATTCCTTGCGCTGGCTTACAAACCCCATATGTCAGTTTTCTTTAACCTTCTATCCCAACCCCGTCTCCCTGCTTGTATGCTCAGTGTACAGGATTTATAAAGGCCCTGTTCTTTGTAAATGTCAAGCTTATTTCTGCCTTTACATTTGCAGTTCTGTGTGTCTCTAACATCCTTCCTCCAGTCTCTTTACCGAAGCCATTTTCTGGTCATTTAGGTCTCCTTCCATTGTCATCTCTTACAGTGGCCTCCCTGACCACACAAATTGAAATTGCCCCTTTCCTGGCACTCTTTTTCACATCACTCTCTGTCATTTTGTCCTCTTAACATGTTAACGTATAAACATCTGTATCCATCTTGCTTGTTTATTTCCTAAATACCTAATATTTTACCATCTTTCTAGAATCCAAGCTCCAGAAGATTATGGACTTATTAGTCTTATTCACTTTTGTAGGCCTCAGTGCCTAGGTCAGTGTCTGCCAATCAATAATACAAATTCACCCTTTACCCCACCCTTAACCTCCACTCTACCTTTGATGCTTATCTTTATAATTTCCCTGAGTTTACTTTAAAGAGAAAGTTCATGGCACTGTTTATTCTAAATCTCACCACAGTTTGGCTCTGGCCAGAATATTTAAACACGAAAAGGTGTAAAATATTGATAACTTTTGCTAGTAGAATTATCATCACATCCAAGGTAAAATATTAAGTGTTCTCTATCATCGTGATTGCACTGAGAGAGAGGTTTGGAGAGTAAGGATAGAGTGAAAGTCAGATGTATGATAAGAGTATTCCCTGCATAAATTTCTTGCTAATAACTGAAAAGTAGCTCATTAGCAGTTAGGAAAAAGTTGGATTCTTTCTACTATTGTCTTGTAGAAATTTGTAACTCTTGGGCCGGCCCGGTGGCGCACTGGATAAGTGCGCCGCTTGGGAAGCGCGGCGGCGCTCCCGCCCGAGGGTTCGGATCCCACATACAGACCGGTTCCCGCTCACTGGCTGAGTGAGGCACGGGAGCAACACCCAGGGTTGCAATCCCGTTGCCGGTCCCCGGTCCGGTACGGGGGCAACACTGAGGGTTGCGATCCGTTGCCGGACACGGAAAAAGACAAAAGACAAAAAAAAAAAAAAGAAATTTGTAACTCTTGCACATTAAGAATCAAGAGTTTAAATTAAATGTATATATATAGACACCATATATGAGCTATGCTTCATATGTAAGTAGGAGGACCCCAAAAATATTAATGTAGTCTTGAAATTACCATTTGAGAAGCTCAGCTGTGAAATAAGATATATTTAAAGTGTTTTAGAAAACCCGGAGTGTTATCTCCATATGTTCTTCTAATCATTTATTCTCTTGTGTTGCTAACTTGCAATATTTTAAAATTTGGTCAAGCTACATTTAAAAACTTTAATAATTGCACTTTTTTATTTTATAATTAATACATGTTTACTGTATTGCTTTAAGTTAAGCCAAAAAAGGAAGACATATAAAACGGCTCATATTCTCACCAAATATAGATAATCATCATTGACATTTTCATATATTTTATATATATATTTATCTGTGTATATATTTATACACACACAAATAGAAAAGAAGGCCCATACTAGACATATTTTATAATTTTCATTTTTTACTGATTTATATTATATACCTTCCTATGTAATTATATATAATTTTTAATTTCTACATAGAAACCCATTGTATGAATGTATTATAAGACATGTGCTTCCAGTTATTTCTTCACTTCAATTTATTTGACTTAGTACTGGGAAAAAAAATACAGTCAAGCATTGCTCCATGATGGGGATACATTTGAAAAATGTGTTATTAGATAATGTAGTCATTGTGCAAACATTATAGAGTGTACTTACACAAACCTAGATAATATAGCCTATCACACACATTATGTTATAGGCTATATGTTATAGCCATTATAATCTTGTGGGACCACTGTCTTATAAGCAGTTCCTCGTTGACTACAATGTTGTCATGTGGTGCATGACTGCACTTACATTTATTGCTATCTTCTTGAACCTTCTTTGTATTAGTCTGCTCAGGCTACCATCATAAAATACCATAAACTGGGTGGTTTAAAGAACAGAAATTTATTTTCTCACAGTTCTGGGAACTGGAAGTCTGAGATCAGGCTGCCAGCACAGTCAGGTTCTGGTGAAGACTTTCTTCCTGGCTTACACATGCCACTTTCTTGCTGTGCCCTCTTATGGAAAGAGAAGGGGAGGGCAGAGAGAGAGTTGTCTGGTACCTCTTCTTATAAGTTCACTAATTCTATTGGGTCAGAGCCCCACCCTTATGACCTCATTTAACCTTAATTACCTCCATAAAGGCCCTGTTTATAAATATAACCAAATTGGGGTTGAGAGCTTCAGTATACAAATTTTGGGAGACACAATTCAGTTCATAGCATTCACATAATAAGCAAAGTTAAACTGATACATCTCTGTACTGTTTTTTAAAAAATCTCAAAAACTGAGACTTAAGTTATTTTCTAAAAGTCTGACAAGCATATAAAACTGGGTTTTAACACTTCTCTAATAAGAAACAAGTAATATTTACAGAAGCCTTAACAGTTAAAACAGAGGCTCATTGAGCCATAGAGGCTTGCCCAAAGTCATATGCTATTAGTGTAGAAACACACAAGCTCAAGTTTTCTAAATCCAAGGTCCACACAGTGCATCTAGTTTTCACACCTGTCCAATAACTAAAGAAAAACAAATGAACAAGGTGAAATAAAATAAATAAAATATTTTTACTCTCTTTTATGGAACATTACTTTGGTTTGAAATAAAGTAGTATATTTTCACCAAGCTATTTAATATATCTTGGAGGTTGTTATTTAAGTGTTCAAATATCCTGTTTAATATCATCTGTTGGTTTGATTACAATTTCCAACTTTGCTGTCAGAAAGTGTTCTTTGGAAGTGTCAGTGTTGTCCCTTATTTAAATTGTACAGAAAATTACTCTGTTCCTTAAAATAATTGTCAATGCATAATTCTGTGCTTGTTACATAAAATGAACTGCAAACTCTGTCCCATACTCTCTTTTATCTATGTCTCTCTAGACCAGAAATCAGCATGGAATATTATCCAAATAAGTACCTCCATTATTCTTGGCAAGTGTTGGACCACTGAACGTGAGAAAATTTCCTGACACATCGGCAGAGTACCAAGGTGCCTGTATTAAAGTTTTACATCAAAGTTGCATGATGCAACTTAGCCTTGTGCTTCACAGTTTTCTTTTTAAAAAGAAAAAGCTTTGTCCATTAGTCTGCAGTGATATTCTTGATGCCATAATTCCCATATGACACAAAAATAGAATATGTAATGTCTTCACAGAAAATAAATCTTCAAAAATATTAAATAGACTTTCTAAAAAGGTTCTAAATTTAGTAAGCTCAAATACCATGGTAGTTGATTATTGGTTCTTCCCTGAAGAAGATGAGCTTACTTTGAGGGAAAACATAATCCTCTTAATAAATTTGCTAGGTGGAATTCTAAGTATATTTAAATGAAGTGATTTTAAACTAGATAGCAACTGAGAATTTAAGTGGCTTTTGTTCTCATATCTATCCTCTAAAGAATAAGATGGCATTGAGTTGAAATTTAAAAACTCTAAGCATGAGTAGTAAAAGAAACAGACACAAGCACAATTAGATGACTCTTTGAGAATAACATTCCTTGCAATTGTTTTCTTTTCCTGAATATATTTCCATGATTATATTTATTTTTCTTAAATAGAGCGCCCAATTATACCCATGAGCATTAATAACAAACAGGGTTGAGTTGATGTGGCAGAACTTATCCAGTGGCAGCATTTATCCATCCTTAAAATTATAAAGGATGGACACTTCTATTGTTCATGTACCTGGCTATAATAAAAGTGTTTGGTGTGTTATTAGCCTACATGCCACCAAGTGTACAGGAAAGTAGGAGAACATACATAAAACAGATACAGATCCTGTAACTTTGGATATTCTAGGACACTTGGAGAACTATTACATTAAAAAATAACTGTAAAATATGCCATCATAGGATGTTTAAGGATTAAAGGAAATGAGATGCAAAGAGAGAGAGAACATCTAGCTTGGAAAATAGGACAGTATGTGGAATGACATTTCTATTTGGTCTTGGAAAATGGGGACTTTTATAGATTGTGGAGGATATGAGGCAGGAATGTGAGGAATAAAAGGGGAAAATTCAGGTAGTTTGTTGTCCTGGATGAAACAAAACTACCAAAGTCCATCATTCCACATTCATTGAATTTAGAGGGAATATAGAGTTAAAAAAAATTAAATGAACTGTGGCAACAAAAAAGGTAATTTTAGGCCTGGACTGAGGAAAAACTTAAATCCAAATATTGGCTGTTCTGAGTCCTGTGAACAGAGAAATAGCATGATTACAGTTGTGTTTCAAGAAAATTAATGGAAAACACAGTGTTTGTTTTCTTTGAGGAGAAAGAGGTAGAGCAGACTAGGTAGAAATCTATGCAGTCATCCAGGGGAAGGATAATGGCAGTCTGGTCTCTCGTGGAGTAATAAAATGATGGCAAACTGCACAGCTGTGACAGACAGCACAATGCTGGAAACGACAGTACGCAACCACCCATGTATGAGAGCTAATAAGGAAAAAAGTTGAAGACAATTACAAGATTTTACATCTTATAATGAGGAAGATACTGATCTCTTTAACAGTGAATAAAGAAAGAAGATGTCTGAGAGAGAAATGATGGATTCTTTCTATAGAACGTCATCTACATGCACTTACTCTGCCAAACAGCAGTCACCGTAATAAATAGAAAAATGAACAATATAAAATGTATTAATTTTACACTCTTAAAAAGAGATAAAAGAGAGGCAAGAGAGCACACCCTGAGTCCTAGGCAAGGCGCTGAGGACTGCAGCCCCCTCAGCCTTGAAGCAGGCAAGAGAGCATGCTTGAGATCTCAGGCCATGGGTCACAGCCTCCACTGCCTGAAAGCAGGTGAGAGAGCATGCCATGGGTCCTACGCATGGAACCATGGGCTGTATCCTCCTCCACCAGGAAGCAGGCAAGAGAGCATGCCCGGGGCCTTAGATAAGGAGCCAAGAGCTGCAGCCCACTCTGCCTGCAAGAAGGCAAGAGAACATGCCCCAAGGCCTGGGCAAGGAGCCAAGGCCTGCAGCTCCCTTTTCCTGGAAGTAAGCAAAAGAGCACCCTGAAAATACCACTTTTGCATAGGTAAACCAACATAGCTACTACCACAGCCATGGCTGCTGAATAAATGGCTCCCTGCCACAGCAGCAGCCATTGTACAGGTGGCCTGCTAGACACTCAACTGCATTGACACAAGGAGAGACACCAGCAGAGAACAGTAAAAGAAGTGGATGTGTCGCTCTTCAAAGTCCACTCCAGAGTAATAAAATAAGCAACTGAAATGAGAAAAAAAAATCTGGGATATGATGGAGGAAACATACAAAGAGATTAATACTTTAAAAAAAGAATGTAGCAGAACTCATGGAATTGAAAGATTTACTCAACAGAGTAAAAAGCACACAAAAAATCTTGAGCAGCAGACTGGTACAAACAGAAGAAAGAATTTCTGATCTTTTTCTATTTCCTTAAGGTAGAAGTTTACATTACTGATTTTATATTTTTCTTATTTTTAATATAGGTGTTTACGAGTATAAATTTTTCTCTAAGCACTGCATGAGACTGCCTACAATAAATTTTGATATGTTGAGCTTTTATCTTTATCTCAAAGTACTCTCTAATTTCCTTGTGAATTTTCTTTTTTGCTCATTGTTTATTTAAAACAGTGTTGTTTAATTTCCACATATTTGTGAGTTTTCTAGTTTCCTTCTATTATTGTGGTCAGAGAACACATTTTCTATGATCTTAGTCTTTATAAAAAAAAATTAAATAAAAAGAAAACTTACCTAAAAAACCACTTTACTTTTTCTTTTCTCTTCTTAAAGTCTATTTTGCCTGATATTAGTGTAGCCAGTCCAGCTATCTTTTGATTTGTTTGCATTATATATCTCTTTCCCTTTACTTTTAATGAATGCCCTTTACATTCATTTTGAATCTAAAGTATAATATTTGCCTTTTTATTTTAGTGTTCAATATTTACATTTAAGATAAAAAAGACAAAAGATATATAGAAAATACCGCTAAGATAGGATTTATATTTGCATCTTGCTATTTCCTATATGTTTTGTCTTTTTTGTTTCTCTATTCCTCTCATTACTACATTCTTTTGTATTAAATAGATATTTTCTAATGTTCCATTTTAATTCTCTTCTTGTTTCTTTCATTATACTTTTAAATTAATTTTCTTAGTGGTTACCCTGAAATTACAATTAACACCTTAAATTTCCAACAACACCCTTCAGATTAATACCAACTTAATTTCAATAGCAAATACAACTTTGCTCCTATGTAGCTGTTTTATCTCCCTTACCTTGTGCTATCGTTGTCATTGCAAATTTCATTTTTATACATTACATGTCCATCAACAAATATTTATAATTATTGCTTTAAGTATGCATGTATATATGTATTTATACAACTGTATTTAAAATCTGATAAGAGAATAAAAGAGTTACAAACAAAAAACTTACTGCAGAGATAAAAAAAGATGAAAAAGAAAATATAATTACATTCACAGCTGTTAATGATTCATGGATTAATATATTACTGGTGGTCTAATATTCCATGTACAGTTAACCATGATAACTGAAACTTGTACATAGAAGAATATCGTCTTTGCTTTGCACATCTCCGATATACATGAATCTCACTTAATACAGCACCATGCGAAGTGAGGACTGCTTGTATATGTATACATTACAGCAGTTATGGGCATTCTTTTTGCTATTTTGATGTGATACATAATACCTTTCTATTAAATAATAACATAATTTGCCAAAGAGCAGTTAGCTAGCATTCAGGGAGTATGTATTTTCCTATTAAAATCAAGTGAAAAATAAGTAAAAAGTTTATTTATTTATTTTTTTCGTTTCAGAATTTCCGTCTTTTATATTAGGTACTGTTATCCGTATCTTAAAAACATGGATGTTTGGATACAGAGAGGTAAAGTGAGTTGTCTAATGTCACACAGCTGTAAAGTGGATGAGCGATGATTGAATTCACATTTATACTCATTTCATAGCCCACAATTAAATATCAACTGCCTTGAATACCTCTCTGTTCCTAGAAGGGCAAAACTACTTCACTGCTGAGAAGGAAAACTGACCTATCCTGGAGACCAAACCAACCGCCGTTTAATTTGGCGTCATATTTGAAGTTAATTTTTTTTTTCCCTAAGGCACCAGCAATGTCCAGATTTGCCACTGAAAACAATGGCTTGTGGTCGACTCCAAAAAGCTCCCAGGGTGTCATTTTACTACTTTGGTGAATTTAACATATTCTGGATCTGACCTTGAGCCTTAGATACTCAGAAGCTGGATTTCTTTTTTAACACAATGTGACCTGTGTTAATACTTTTAATAGAAATAGGTGGGTGAGGGGCACACATTAACTGAGTCCAGGAGATTTTTGTATGAAGCCAGGATCACAAATTATTAGCTTATAATGAGATACTGCTATTATATGACCTTACTTTCCTGATAGATAGTCCAAGGTGAAAAAAGTCATAAGACACTTAATTTTGTAAGCATGGAATCAGAATTAAGAAAGTTTGATAAATCAAATATTTAGTAGTAGTTGTTAATATAAATTAGGAAGATTCTTCCAAGAAAACAAAATACTAAAGACCACATGTCTTTCTTATAAGTGTTCCAATGGATACTGGGGCCTTTTACTTCTGTAATTTTTCCGTTTTCCCTGCTTTCATAACTGACCAATCTCCTCCCAAATGTTATCTTTCTGATAGGTTAATTCAATCACCCCTTAATAGAATCTTTTTTTAAAAAAATTTTATTTTGTCGATATGCAATGTGGTTGATTATTGTGGCCCATTACCGAAACATCCCTCCCTCCTCCCTCTCCCCCTCCCCCCCAACAATGTCCTTTCTGTTTGCTTGTCGTATCAACTTCAAGGAATTGTAATTGTTATGTCTTCTTCTCCCCCACCCCCAGTGTGTGTGTGTGTGTGTGTGTGTGTGTGTGTGTGTGTGTGTGTGTGTGTGTGAATTTATTTATTTATTTTTATCTCCCACCAATAAGTGAGAACATGTGGTATTTCTCTTTCTGTGCCTGACTTGTTTCACTTAATATAAAATCCTCTCAAGGTCCATCCATGTTGTTGCAAATGGCTTAATAGAATCTTGATGGCTATATGTTGATTTTACAGTATAATTCAGGTTTCAACTCTTTAGTGTGTTGTAAAATGGCTTTCACAACCTGATCTAACCCATACTTACACTTGCAACTTTCCATTACCTGAACTTAGTTTTATACTGTGGTATTTTGTTTATTAAGAAAGGGTACAAATTTCTTGAAAAATTTGTTAAAAATTTGTTATTTGCTGACCTCCTGCTCAAAATTTTCAGTGTGTATTTCATCAGTGACTTCACTACCATCCATCCAGTTGCATGTAATATAAAACTGGAAGTCCTCTTTTTTCCTTTCTTATCCTTACCCCAACCCCATTTATTTATTCAACAAATATATCTTGAAGCAGCAGCAGTAAAATACAAGAAAGTTCTTTGTAATCATTAAGGGCAGATTGTAGTGGGGGTGAGAGGAGTGTAGACAGACAGACAGACAGAATTAAAACAAATAAAAATTTAATGTGAGCAGTTGGTAAATGCCAGCCTAAAGTAAAACTGGATGAGAGACTAGGATTATATGTAAGAAGAGGGTGCTTTTACAGAAGGGAAAGACCTTCTCTGACCACACTGGGAAGGTTTAAATTGGCATTTAAAACTTTCTAAATAATTATAAAATGATGTTGACTTTAATTCTTAAATCTTGTTCATATGAAACTACTTCTTGCCATATTCAGAGTCAACACAGTGTCTGCCCTCCATGAAAATGAACCTCTCAGGTCTTCTAATGCTGGGTGTATTGGACCAAAGAACTCAACTGACAACAGCTCCAGTTGCACACTCTGGTATCTATCGCTCCATGTATGCTTAAGCCACACTTTCCATGGAATGATTCCAGCCAGTGACTGAGTACTACAGGAATGCCAAGGAAGGACCATTCCTGGGAGACCAAGGACTTACCTGAAAGAAGACTTTAGCTCAGCAGCTTCCCATCAGTCAAGTTGAACTGCAAGCTAAGACTTTTCCACTCAAATTTCTTCCTTCCCTCTCTCCCTTGTAAAGGTAAGACCAGTGTGGTGGCCTGACTCTCATGCTTCTCCCAACTTTCTCCCCATTTTCTTACACACCTAATCTCTGCTTCTTTGACAGTCTGGCCTAGCACATTCTGTTTGAGTTTCCCCCACGTTGTCTCTGACCCTTCCACTCTATCTCCACACTGCGAAAATTTCCTGCAATGAAAATCTTGTGTAACCACTACTGCTTAGAATCCTGTAGTTCCATCCTCTGCTCTTCAAATAGAGATTCAATTTTATAAAAGGGCATTCAATAATTTATTACATGTTTTTAAATGGCTAGAAGAGAGGAGATCAAATATCCTTATCACAAAGAAATGATTAAGTTTTGTAATATGAATATGCTAATTACCCTAATTTGATCATCATGCATTGAATACATGGATTGATATTCAACACTGTATTTCACAAGTATTTATAATTAATATGTTGCAACAATTAAAAAAGAGTAAAAAAATGATAAAACACCCCCAAACCAAACCAAACAAAAAACAAATTGGGTGCTGGCTGGTTAGTTCATGTGGTTAGAGCATGGTGCTGATAACACCAAAGGCCCAGGATTTGATCGATCTCTGTACCTGCCAGCCACCAAAACAAACAAACAAAAATAAATCAATAAATACATAAATAAAACAAAAGGCCATTCGTAGCTTAGCATGGCCATTGCTGTCCACTTCCCAACTTCATGTCATGCTCCTCTCCCTTTTACTTTCCCTGCTTCAATGAACCTGCCCTTCTTTTGTTCTGCGAAGGCATTGTACTTCCAGCTGACAAAGTTTTCTACACTTTCTATCTCCTTTGCCAGGAGTATTCCAACCAGGTCACCTATTTCTCCCACCTATTTTGGGCAGAACATTCATATTTACCCTATTGTTCTCCTGTTTAAACCTATTCTGATCTCCATTCTCCCTCATCTTAATCAGATTTATTTATTTTATCCTTTCAACTTCCCTAAGAACATTTACACATTCATTAGCATGACTGCCTCCAGATAATTTGTTTGAGTTTGCAATTATGCATTTATTAGTATGATTATTTGATTAATGCCTGTTTTCCTGTCCTGGGCAAAAGGTTCACCTTTTTATCATCATTGTACCCCCAGCAGTTAGTTTGCTGTCTGTTGTACAGTAGGCATGTCATGACTATGTATTAAATGAAAGACTGAATAAACATTTTTTCTTCCTAGGAAGTATGGTCAAATAGTATATCATCTTGAAGCTCTATTTTTCTCAATTCTGTAATTGCAAACATTACTTCTACATTAGAACAAATATCTACATCATGGGAATATAACACAAAATTGACATAAATTTTATGACTGTACATGAAACTTCAAAGACTTAAAACAGGTTTCACATGTATTGAGCATTCACTACACAGTAGGCACTACTAAGGACTCTGTAAGCATTAACTCCTTTAATTGTCACAACAATCCAAGAGGGTGTTCATATCATTTTCTCCTTCCTGATGAAGATCCTGAGGCTGACAGAGAATGTCATTTACCATTAGTTATATACGTGACAGGATCAGGGTTCACAAAAGGTATGTTTGACACCTGAGCATACTCTCCCCATTATTGTACTAGAGACTCTTTTAAAGGAATTTGGTGTTTTCAAAGTGTGTTCACAGACTTTGAGGGAATATAAAATACACTTATGCTTCGAGGAAGACTTTGGAAAGCACGGTGTGCTTTAACACACTTGTAAGTTATGGCATATGTGTGAGGTGTCTCACATTGCTACTCTGTAAGTTAGGTTGGCTGCTGTTGCTTCTACAAGCCACCTGACCCCTCTGCACAGCCAAGACTCCAAGAGCTGCTTTGCACAGCACCCTTGGTTTAAGCCTAATTTAGCTTTTGACACATTTGATTAGTATTTTCTGTTCACTTGACTGTCTTTCCTTGGACTATAAATTCCTTGAGGGAGAATAACAAGGTCTTAATGAAAGTGGACATTTATTAAGGCTTTTATCAGGATAAATGTCATGTTAAACGCTTTAATAAACTCAAATAATTCTACTGAACACTATAAGGTGAGTACTATTGTATCTGCAATTTATAAGCCCAAAGTAAGGTAATCAATAAGAAGATGGGGCAAGGTTTGCTTTTAAGTTTGTCTAATTCTGAATTCATTCTCCCACTTAGTTGTTAGAGCAGAGCAGATCTTCATATTTTCAAGCATAACCACATGTGCCTAGCACTTAGTAAGAACATAGTGTCTCTCATTTTTTTTCTATATCTCTTTCTCATTCTACTCCTTTCTCATTTTTAGTTTTTGCTTTTTTTTTTTTTTCCTTAGGCAGACTCATAATTTCCTACCAAGGGGATGAAACTAGAAAGCTTGTAGCAAAGGAGAACCAACAAAGAATGCTCAAATATAAAAAGAAAACTTACAGGAGATTAACTTAAAGATGAAATATATTATTAGGCTTTGAAAAACACAGGTTGATTGATTAGGAAAATATCTGTGTATTTAAAATTATTAAACAGATTATCTGAGAAAAAAGCCTTTTTTTTCTGGTGAGATTTTTCTCTTCATGAACAAAAACTTAAGAAACCATCAATATATATTTGTTTCTAATTTTAAGATCAATTTTATATTAGAAACTTGTTTTAAACACTTGTTGAAATTTTTAGCTCCTTCCAGTGTGTTGCTGTTTTCAAATCTTAGCATGTTTCTCAGTCTCATTTCATTTATCCCATCTAGCAAGTTAAACATTATGTGGAAAGCAAGACTATGGTAAAAAGACTTAGGGTGATGTCCCTTTTCTCCTACTAGAAACGAAGGTAATTTATGTAACTACATTAGCAAAAAATATCAGACACTTGGATGTTCCTATGCTAACATATCATGTTCTTTATATCATTATGGCTGGTAAGATCAATAGTTTATTGCAGGAAGAATTTCTCATCAATGTTATTTACAAATGACAATTCATGGGATGTACAGCATTGAAATATTTCCTGTCTCCTTCGTTTATTAGTGTGCTGATTCAAAAATGAACAATTTCAGTAAGAGATTTTTCTTCATAAATTTTATATTACTTTTTTCTTCTTGTTGAACAGTCTCCAATATTTGCCAGGTAAATGAAAACTTAAAAAAGAAGTTTGTCTTATAGTTTAAATAAATCACTGCTTTATGATCTATCTAATTGTAAAGTGTATTTATGTACACTTTATCTCTCTGAAAACTAGCATCCATTGCTGAAATATAAAAAAGTAGTAAAAAATTTTCTCTGAGGGAACTTGTATCAAAAAAGATCACAATATGATTCAGTCAGGGTACGTGGGAACAAATGACAGAGTAGACTGGAATGTCATGTCATATAGTAATGATATACACAGAACTACTTCTATGTGAAGGACTGGGTAACAAACCCTGTCAGAGATACTTAAAGAAATCATGTCACTGGACTGAGTGATGCTGAATTGGGCTATTCTACATGTTTTTAGTACAGTTCCAGGATGATGCATTCTCAGGAAAATTAATAGCTATAAAGAAACAGTAAGTTGTGAGTTTATTTGCGTATTTGAGAGGCCACGCTGACAAGGTAATAATGCTGGAGTAGGATCCTCACATGTCTTAACTAGTTACCTATTTTTTTTTCTTGACAGTGTACAGATGTTTTAAATGCCAGTAAGATAAAAGTCTCCTAAGCTTTTGAGGAATGTCTACATACACTTGGAATCAGCAGGGATAGACAATTCCATAGAGTATTTATAGAGGTTACCTGAAACCATGCCACTTTGAAAACTTTAAGAGGTAAGTAGCATTTCAGTCCTGTATGAAAAACTGTTTAAAGCATTAGCAACAAGGAAATTTTTTTCATTTTTTGTGGAGGTCATATGATCCCAGCTGCTAAAGGTTACGAGGACACAATATGAAAAATAGGAATAGATGTGTCAAGTAGAAACACTGCAAGGTAATACAGATATTATGTGTGTGTGTGTGTGTGTGTGTGTGTTCAATGTATCAAGTGTATATTCAAATACCAAGAAACTTCATACTTCCTGTTGAATTGTCAAATCATTCTGGAAAGAAATCTTCCAAAGACAAAATGTCAAGAAATGATGATATAACACTAGTGATGTTATTCATCCAGAAAGAACCAAATATGTTGTCAGTATCCTTTAGGTGCTTCTATAAGCAAGTAAAAAAATTACCTCGAATATTGTTGTGAGAATTAGACAGCATAACCTCTCCTTTCATTCTCTGTGACTGACAAATAAATATTTATAGCTGTGTAGTGATGCATCATGGATAATAGAAGGTTTTCATTAAATGATCGTAGGAATGACCAGATCTTCATCTGTGAGCACGGAAAAATGAAAGCGAGAGATCAAGTGACTTGCTCAAGGTCATCAGACAGATCTTCAGAAGACAGAGTAGAAAACTGTCGTTTCGTTGTGTCATTGCTGTTTTTACTTAAAGTTCAGTGCTTCTTTTCGCCAAAGTTAGTTTTCTGAATGGAAAAGCTATTTTGGTCACTTAAGAATGTAAGACCTGTTGAGATCAACACAAAACTATCTACTTCTTTAAATTTTTTACAATTTCCAAAAACTAATGAAATGTATAAATTTGTGAACATAGTCAAATAAAATATGCAGCCAAGTACTTGGTGCGGAGGCCCTAGTTTGCTCCAATGATTTGCAAACAGTTATATCTCATTTTTATTTAAAGAATGTATGGATAAATATACAGGTAGAAATTTGGTTAGACAAGTGTGCTGGTCATCAATGTGACATTTAAAAACTAGCTATTATCTGGAATCCCTATAGGAGAGAGATTATTTAAAGGTTAAGATCAGGTAAAATAGGCTATAGTTATTTCTGCCTGTGATAATTACTGTAGACCAGAAAGTAGCAAGCACTTTGATTTTTCAAGAGTTTATGAAATATTCATAATATTTTTAATTTTTTTCTAAGATAAACAAGCAAAATTCTCTTCGATTTATTTGGTACTAATTTGACCAGTACAAGAGTACGGTGTTTTGCTCTTATCTTTTCTTGATCAATGTTGAACATACATTAAGAAAAGCATGCAAACTAAGGTATAGATATAGGACTACAAGTATATGCTATTATTTATAGAGGACCAGAACATAGATAAGCTAATAATGAAGTTCATCTCTCAAGAGATTCTGCATTTCTCTTTGAAGGATGGTAATCTTGGGGTCAAGGTCGTCAGCAAAGTAACATGGGAGAAATTCCTTTGCAGCTGCTTGCTCTGAGCAGACATGTGGAAAATAAGCAGATGACTTCAATTTGCTGTGTCATTATTCCCCCCATTCCTGACATTGTCCCAGCACATACACATACCATGAACAGCACAAGGACTATATCCCCACATGCCTGATATTTGAACTACAATATGTCAAAATAGATTTGGAGAAGAAGGTGTTGGCTGACAGATGGCATGTATTCATTTTAAGTAAAGATAGGTAGGTATTCACCTCAGTTTCTCTAAAGTAGCTGAACCTCCCTGGCTTCTATTTTTTTAAAGGAACACCATCCAAACTGCATAGGATAAAATGGAGCTTGGCCAACTGAACTGGTCATGTGGGCCACTGGACAATGAAAAGTCATGATAATTATACTAGACTTTCGATAAATTTGCCTACACATGAAAAGGTAAGATACTGGGAATTTAAGGAAAATCTCCATGAAAATATAACAGAAGATTTTAGAACTGAGACATCAAGCTTTCTTTTAGGTAGCCCTGGTTATAGATTACATGATCCTATTCTGAAGCTACTAAATCAGAATTTTTTAATAGATAAAACCAGGATTATATATTTTTTACAGAGACTTGCAGACCCTGATCCATGCTTCTGATTAACAAACACTGACAGAGCGATGTGTGAACTGCATAATATTCATGTAATTAACCTACAAGAGGAATGAAAATAAGACATATAACTTGCCAAATTATTACTGTGGAGTCCAGTAGTTCTCAATTCTGGCTGTACAGTAGCATCTCCTCAGAAGCTTTTAAAGAATTCTGATGATTTGTTATTAGGAATCAGTGTTTTAAAAAGCTCCCCAAATGAAACTAACATAAAGCCAAGGTTGAGAACCATGGATGTAGTTGAACAATTTGTCATATAATTAGCAATACAGGATTTTGTTTTTCTTCATCCTACTGGGTAATTCTGGTTGTGCATGAATATAGAAATTTATATCTGTATTCATTGCATATGTATATCTAAAGGTAAGTGGATGATGTATTTTGTAATATTTGGTAATATTTCCTTGATCATAGTGCTTAATATGACCTTATTTATTAATTAATTATATTATTATCATTCTTAGGAATTTAAAGATATGTTTAATATATACTACTCATTTAATTAATTACTTGGATTTTATGTCTCATTTTTAGTAACTAGACACTGAGGATGATGCTAGTTATTATTACAGATAAGTCAGAAACATAAAGGCTCATACAGAGTAGAATCCGATTTTTTATTTCTGTAAAAGTACTGGGAGGGTTTGCATTTAGTCAGGTGATGTTGCTGCATGCATTCATTCAGGGTCTTGAGACTGATGGAGACTCTACTACCTTCAACATGTTGTTTCTAGACAACTCTGAGTTTCTAGGTATTCTGAGTATAAGAGAAAAAGTGCTTGGGAAGACTTCATATCTCAGTCTGGAAAAGGTGCATATTAACTTTACTCATATTCCATAGCTAGAATCAGTGACCATATCTAACTAAAATGGAGGGTGAGATGTATAATCTCTCTTTGCAACCAAGAACAGTATTAAAGAACTAACATTTTCTGCCATGGTCTGAAATTATGCTGCATCCTTCTTTCCATACAAATAACACATCCTCCCCCATTCCCATGGGAGATAACCCACAGACCCATCCAGATGCTGTGTCCGACCAGCATACAGGATCTTTGCTGAGTGCCCTCGGTAAGGTCCAGATGTACTTCCTCATGGTCTAAAAGACAAGCTCTCTGCCCACTCCTCAACACATCCAATAAACAGTGATGGAATAGGGAAAGTATAAGTGCAATGAAACTTTCCATTCAAAAAAAGGAAAGAAGAGAAGACACACAGGAGTTATTGGTCAATAGCAATGATGAGTTGATATACATATGATATTACATGTGTGTGTGTGTGCACATGCATGTGTGTATGTCTATGTGTGGTGTGTACACAACCATAGGAACTCCCGGTGCTGTTCTCCCTACAGCATCTCATCCAACATTATTCAACTCATGTTCAATTCCTGGATGTGATTCCAGATGTTGGTCTGATTCTAGACATTGAAAATGGGCCCAGGTCCTGACACAGGCCATGATGTTAGGACATGATATAAACAACAGCAACCTTAGTCTGACCAAGAAAACTAAATTAGTGGTTCATGGGTGGTTGCATAATTTTTCAAAGTGAAGCTTCTCTTTATTATATTTTAATTCATAAAAGAAAAAATTATCACAGAATAAGAACTCACTAAACAACCCATTTTTACCTACCCATTTAATCCCTGTCTATTGATTTTCCAAAATTTTTGCAATGACTAAGTTACATGTGTCTCTGATAACATTTTTATTGGCTGCCAAAAAGTATGTTCTCATATCCAACTCATGCTCAGAACATGGAATCTTAAAGTAATACCAAAACATGAATCAAAAGTGTATTCCTATTTTAGATACCACTCAAGTTGATGGATGCCAGCTACAAAATAAGTTCTTACTGTTAATTGACTATCTCATATCTGATTCTTAGTTTTGTAAAAATATGCTAAAATATTTCAGAAATATTATTTTGATTTCTTATATTTATGACAAAAAATGCTTGTGGGTCTTTCACATAACTTGTACAAAATTTAGAAGTGAACTGTGTAATCAAAGACATAGATACATTTAAGTGGTGAAAAGAGTCACCCTTTCTGCTATAGTTTTAATAAGTTTGTCTCCTTCAAAATTCATGTAGAGGGCCGGCCCGGTGGCGCACTGCTATAGTGCGCCGCTTGGGAAGCGCGGTGGCGCTCCCGCCGAGGGTTCGGATCCCACATACAGACCGGCCGCTCACTGGCTGAGCGAGGGGCGGGAGCAACACCGAGGGTAGCGATCCCGTGGCCGGTCCTGGTCCGGTATGGGCACGACACTGAGGGTTGCGATCCATTGCCGGTCACGAAAAAAAAAAAAAAAAAAAAAAGACAAAATTCATGTAGACCCTTAATATGGCAGTGTTGGTAGGCAGGGCCTAGTGGGAGGTATTCTGGTAACAAGGCAGAGATTAGATTCCTCATGAATAGACTAATGTCCTCCTGTGGGAGTAAGTTCTTGCTCTCTCAGGAGCAGATTAATTCCCACAAGAACAAGTTGTTAAAAAAAGTGTTTGGTTTCCTTGGTTTGTCTTTTTTGCTTCTTCTCACGTTGATCTCTTTGCACTTGCTGGATCCCCCTCCGTTTCCCACCATGAGTAGAAGCAGCCTGAGGCCCTTGCCAGATGCAGCTGCCCAATCTTGGACTTTCCAGCCAGCAGAACTATGAGCCAAATAAGCCTTTTTCTTTAAAATTACCCAGTCTTAGGTATTCCGTTATAGCAACACAGAATGGACTAAGACACTTTCCATTACATTAGAAATAAAAATTAGTATTTTCCTATTTAGACAATAATATTCCTTTAATAAAGATGTAGTCTCTATTTAGCAACTATATTTTACTTTAATTTGAACTTCAGTGATTTTATGGAAATTAGTACAAAAACATTTTAAAATTCATGTTCATATTATGTTAGACTTACTAAACTTTAACCATAAATGTTTACTTTTAGTGTTTATTTAAAAAGAAGGAAATGTGAAGCCTCAAAATAAATCTATGTCCTAAATGGTTTTATTTACTCTGGATCTATTATGATTTATTTCATCTAGAATTCCTTCTGATTTCCTGGTCAACCATGTTTACAATATTATTTCATCTTCATAAACTGAGTAATAAAAGTTAAAAGTGGCTTGATTAGATTGAACTTCAAATAGATAGAATTTATGGTATTAAATAACTTGCTTTGTAATCAACTTGAGCCATGTCTGCACAGTAAAATCAATTCTGGTATCATTCTAATATTTTAGATAACGAAATTGGGTAACCTCAGTAAAATTAAATTACCTTTGAGGATACTATTCATTACACAGTGACAGATGGCATCTATGACAAAGTTCATAGGAAATTAATCAAAATCCTATTATAAATAAAATAGGAAAATTTGAATTTTAATAAAATGTGGTAAACGTCTATGTATGAAAAAAATCTATTTTAGAATTTAAGTTTTCCATTGATTTTTTTTCATTTCTTTTCAAAACATACTAAACATACAAGTATTTACTATATTCTAATCATTCTTCTAGGTTCTAGAATTTTAGTGATGAATGTAAATAAATAGATTTGCTTTTAAGTTATAGTTTAGTAGGTAAGACAGGTAGTAAACAAACAAAAATACAATATAATTGCAAATTGTACTCAGTACTATGAGTGAAATTAACATAAATATGAAATTTTTCTGAAATTTAACTTGAGAGCTGAAGTATAAGGAGAAGTTATACAAGTAAAGAATGAAATTAAGCACATTTTAGGCAGAGGGAACAAGCAAGAGTAAAATGCATTTACAGCAGAAAAGAGCTTGGTGATCTCAAAGAGCCTTAATAAGCTGGTGTCACTGTCTGAGCAGAACAAGGTCATAGAATGAAATGAAGGTGTAGAGATAGACAGGTGTCATGTAATACTAAAGTCCTATAGGTGATGGTAATAATTTGTAATCCTGCCCTAAGCACAATAGTTGTCTATTAAAGGTTTTTCTTTCTTCATTTTTGTTTGAGAAGACAAATTACACAAATTGATTTCTATAGTTTGGATATCATTGTGACATTTGAAGGACTGAAGGGACGATAGCTGGAATACAAGAGGGAAAGCCAATTAAGAAGCAAGAGATTGGTAATGCGTATAACCAACAAAGATGTGGTGGTATAGACTAGGGTGGTGAAAAGAAAATAGATAGTGAACAGATTGTAGTATATTTTTCATGTGAAACTAATGAAGATTGTTAATACATTGCATAAGGGTAGGCAAATAGAGGCATATCTGAGTTGAGCAACTGGGACAATGTCATTTACTGGGATGCAAAAAATCATGGTGGGTAGTAATGAAGAATGATTGGCCAGGTCACTTCAATTTTGTGATACATGTGAGACACCCATGTGAGGAGGCATGGAAAATTCCAGTCTGGAATTCAAGGGAAACATTGAGATTGCTCAGCACAGAGATATTAATTAAAGCTATGTGACTCCAAAAAGATCATCTATGTAGAGATTATACCATGAGACAAGAAAGTGCCTTAGGGCTAAACCATAAGAAAATGTGACATGTGGAGGTCCTAGTGAAGGGAGAACTTGGTAATGAAGCCTGCAAATATGCACCGAGAGTGACACAAGGGAAACCAGGAAAGCATGATGTCATGGAAGCCAAGAAATAAAATATTTCAAAGGACTTTTAGTACCTATGTTTAATGCTACAAGGGGATCTACGAATATAAGACCTTCAACTGTATTTAGTCAATGCGGAAGTCCTGGTGATCTTCACAGGCTGGTTTTTGAAAGGCAATGTGATTAGAAGCTAGTGTTGTGAATAGAAAAAATGCATGGAAATTGATAAGTGGATACAGAGAAAGTTTATCTTTGTCAAGAACTTGAGAATTAGAGAAAGAGCTGGAGGAAAATTTTCTGTCAAGGGAAGTTTTAGTTTTACTTTGGCTGTTTTAAAGATGATTCTAGATCATAGTGATTACTTATGGGACTGAGCTTATGAAGAAGGTGAAGATTCACAAGATGATTGTGAAAAGTGTAGCAAGGACTTATCAAAGAGTGAAGGGATGAGCTTTTTACCTTGCTTGCAGGGAATAGTATTAGTTTGACACAGTTTAATGGATGCTGCAGAAGACACCAGGCTATTAGATCAGAAAAAGAAAAAAAAAAAAGAACTTTATGACTCATTGAACAGCAAAATTGAGCTCCAGGCTTATGTCAATTCCTTTTGCCTCCCAAGTCATATGATGGTGAAGAAAACTGGCCCAGTTAGATGCTGAATGAAGTGGGTTTGCCTCACAGCTTAGGAAACCATAGTTTAGGAACCTGAATATTTTATGCTAGGCTATATGCAAACCTGCTTAATCTTTGTCATGGTGGAAGACATTATTTTTATTATACTGGAAGGCAAAGATATCTTACCTCTGCCCCAGAGGGAGACATCATTCTATCTTCCAAGGATGTTCACTATACAAATTATCTTGAAAAAAAATAGTCCAGAATAAATGGTTTCAGTGCCTCAATTTGCTACCTGCAGAAGCATGAGAAACCCATGAACGACTGTCTTTTAACAGGGTTCTAAGATGGCAAGAAGTTACATGGAGGAATTAAGTTTTGTGATAACGAAGGACATTTCTTCTGTTTCAAAAGGTGGGAAGAAAAAGACCTGTGTAGATGGAGGTATGTTTATAGATTTATTGGTTGAATGTAAGTGTCCTATTTTCTCAATGAAGTGTAAAATCATAAATGAGATTGGAGTGGGGGAGGTTTAAAGAAAGTGGAAACGTATAAATTCATCATTGCAGAAGGTGAGAAGGCAGATTTAGTGGGAAATGACAGGCTGGAAGGATGACTGCTTTGAGAACATGGATCATTAATTCATGGTGGTACCAATCCATTTGGATATATGGTTTTCTTCAGAAATCTGTTGTTTCCCAAAAAGTCTGATGCTTCCCAGGTTTGAGAAACAAAAGAAGAGGGGCCAGACAAATTTAAAGTATTGTATGGAAATAGTTTTCCTGATAAATTATGGAATCTAACCTGGATAAGGAGGGAAATGTTGAGAAGAGGTGACAAGTTAATTGAAGGAATGTGAAAAAGTCAATGGACGGATTCTTAATAAGGTTAAAGAAACTGGACTACTGAAGCAAGCAACTTTAGAGAGGTTTTAGCAGAGAGTAGAATTTTTTAATGAATTATTTTAGAGGTGGTAGAGTTTCTGGTAATGATAAAGCATGGTTATAGAAGTGGGTGAATTAGATGGAGTGAAGTGAGCTACCATTAAGACAAGGAAGTCAAGTAACAGAGACAAAGATGATGGATGTATTTCTACGATGGCTGTTGAAATGACCTAGAATGATGGTAATAGTGGGTGTGGACAGGGGGTCGCAAGAAGGAGTTAAAGCCTTCACTGGTTAAAGTGGGATGAATGAGAAATTACTATAAGAGATTAATGAGCTCAGAAGACAATGATGTCGCATCATGGTGTGAGCTCAATGGAGCAGGGAGTTTTAAAATTAAATTTACATTAATTTAAACGAATTTCTATATGAGAATATTAGGGTTCCTCATCTCTATTTCTAATATTTTAATAACTTCTTAATATTTTTATTTTAAACAGGACTTTGTTAGTTCCAGGCATGTAGAAAACACAAACAAATGCGTCAAGGTTAGAGTGAAAATGTCCTTGGTGAACTTATTTCAAAGTGGAAAATGTCTATAGTCATTCTATCAGTACTTAACTTTGCAGTAAGACCGCATTCTGACTACTGTGTTTAATTCTTATTGCTGTATTTATAGGAAGGACACTGCTAAGATTGAAAAGGTCAGGTAAAATGACAGTAACTAATTCAGAAATGAGACGTCAAGAATTGAAGCTATAAAGCAGGGATTAACGTATAAGCAATTCAAGTAGGTTTATATATAGAGAGAGACTCACACACATAGGCACAATAAGCTAGTTAAAACAGCATTTGAAATAAACTGACAAGGTCAACAAAAGAAGCAAATTATGTTAGCTGAAGAGTAAACTTCTGTAAAAAAGGGAAAGTGAAGTTGAACTATAAGACTAGAAAGTATGTGTATGTTTTAGAAGTAAAACATTTATATTTTCTGCTCTAGTATTGAGCTACACTTATGCATAGGCAAAAGATACATATTGACATCATTAATCCAAATTAATCATAGTTAATTTTTTAGTTTGTTATTCTGTGTTTATGATAATATTGTTTTGAATGATGCAATTTGGGCTTTTTAAAAAATAATATTTAAAAAAAATCCTTCCACATTGAAAAAAAATCATCAGAATACTAACAAATATTTTCTAATACAATTTTAATCTATGCTATACAGAAAGAGCTAGAGAGGTCAAAGTAATATATCTTCAGATGATTCACAGAATCATAATAATTTATTGAACATTTTCTATGTACCAAGCATTGTGCTGACAATTTATTATCTTCTTTAATCCTCATCCCGTCCAGTTAGTACTATTATCATCCCCTATTTAGTACATAAAGAAATTGAGGCATGCATAAGTTAAACTCAAAGTTAAATGTCATTAAATATTGGATCTGATATTCCAACCCACTTACTAAGCTTTATACTATATCTTGCATTTAATGGGACATTGTCAATAAATATAGTCCAGTCTCCCACCTGAAACATGAACCCACTAGATTGGAAAGAATTTACAATGAAACATTCAACTAGTGTACCTTTTCGCATCTATACGGAAATCACTAATCAATAACTTAACATAAACTTAAATACTGGTAACATTACTACACTCAGACTTAAAACACATCAACACAGAGCTCAGGAACCACCACCAACAGATGGACGATAGCTTCTGAAATGGAACCTATTCATTCAACTGTGAGCTCTGCAAGGATGATTCCATGCTTTCAATCTCTGTAGTCAAACACGATTCTTAGCACACTGTGGTATTTATTAGTGTATCTCTTGTCATTACAGATATATAACTAATATACACAGAAAAGTAACTATGGATGTGTATTAAAAGCATATATGTGAAAATATCTGGGTAATGGGTAAAGCATTGCAACCACAAACTAAGATGTGCAAAAATTATTGTATTTCTTGTTTTCCTCAAATCATTCTACATCTGATTCTGATATGATTTATGTTGTGTTGGAAGGAAAATTATTTAATCTTAAACACAAACAAGGTAATCTCATAGTGTTGTGTGGGTGTCCCAGGAGTTTGCCCAATGACAAGCAGTGGAGAGACGGCTCTAGCCTGAGTTTATACACGTTACTGCTGAAATGCGTGTCTGTGTACTTCTGGTTCTTTGGCTCTGATTTTGTGGGCTCTTACTTGGGTCGTGAGACTTTTGGATGAGGTTGTGATACCCTGGACTTAGAGTCTGGCTTCTCTAGGTCTTACTGTCTCCTTTTGGGTCTCTCCCCTTCCCTGGGGTTCTGTAGTGGAGGACTCCCTTCTGGGACTCCCTGACTAGACCTTTAACTCTGATCTTTTTCATTATTTCCTAGAGTTCATAGCACATTGCTGCTGCTGCTCCTCCCAGTCCAAATTGCCCAGAAGAAAGTTTTCAGTTAAGCTTGGACATTTCGATAACAGAACAAGTACCTTTGATTTCAAGCAGTTTTTTTTTTCTTTTTCTTATTTCTCCTGCTAAATTTTCTAAGGAGAAAAATGAAAAATGCCTGCTTACTGCCTGAGTCTCTTTTCTAAGCAGGACTTTGATAAAACAACCACAACACATCAACTGCATTTGTAAGCTAGAGCTGCAAGATACAGAAAGAAGAGGACATTTGACTCAATAATTACTCAACAACGTGGTAAAGAATTCAGAATGGCTTGGATCATGAGGTTTGACTATCATTGTTAATTAAACCTGACTAAATTAAACCATATAATTTTCAAAGTCCCTTTAGAATGATCTCATGTTAATTCAAATAGATAGATAGATAAACCAACCTAAGTAAAAAAGTGACCATATTTTATAGTTGGAAGGGATTATAGAGATTAGATTCAATTCCCAAAGTTTGAACCCGAGCCTCCTTTAGTAATTCTTTCACTAGTTCTCGCTGTCTTTGAATTACAGATAAAGCCCAGTCTTTACAGAGAAAATCAAAACAGTTTTCCAATATTTCTTTGTTTTTCCTCTGAGGTGTTTGTTGAGCAACCCAATCCTTCTTTTAGCATATCAAAAATTTAGGATTAAAGCAGCATTCCAAAACCTCTTAAACCAGTCAGCAGGCTTGCATTAGGAGCAATCTTTCCCCTCATTTAGAATTTCAGATTCTGGGTGGGAAATATTTTCCACTGTGATCTCTATTTTACAACTACAGGAGAATCTTAATTCCCACATCATCCTGTGTGAAAGAAAAGTGGACACTCCTTGGGTTCTGAGCAACATCTGGAAATCATCTTAAGTCTATTATTAGTTAATCATTTGAAGATCGCTAGTAGGAAAAGAGGAGAATGCTTTCTGTTACCAAACTAAGCATAGTATCTGTCCAAGCCTATGGGAGCAATGGATGAAATCCTTAATAATGAGGAACAGGTTGTGTTATTACTAAAGGTTTATGTGAGTATTCAATTGAACATACTTATAAATAAGGAAGCAAGTTTCCTTTCTCTCTCTCTCACTCTGTTTTGCTTAAGCTTCAAGGTCAGTTTATCAACAAGCAACTATAAATATTAATAATTAAAGGTACACAAAATATGCATATGACAATGTCTTTTTTTCTAAGTTATACAATGCTTAGGAAATATTGTTTTGATGTTAAGGTTGAATTTGATTAGCAGAACAGCAGCACTTTGAAATTCAATTGGTGGTGGTAAACATAAAGGCAATAACACACATTTAATAGATTCCTACTATGAATTACATACAAAACCTGGATATGTTTCTCCACACTGTTTTTTTTTATTAAATCTATCGATTTCATCCATGTTTATAGCTAATAAGACCCTGCCAGAAATAGTATTATTGTTGAGGTTTTATAGTTTTGCCAGGGACTCATAAATCATAACTATCAATCTTTTGATGAGTGCTTTCATTTCTTTTCACTGAATGTTGTGTTAAACTTTAAAACTTCCTATCAGAGTTGCAACCATATAATCTAAGCAGGTCAAAGTAAGAATAACAATCATACATATGATATGATGGTTTGCTTCATAAATGCAAGTATGACAGTCATTCCAAAATTGAGGGTTTCTACATTCATTAGAATTATTTCTACAAAGATCTTAAAATGTACAAGTGAAGTAAGGAAATGTGATAAGTGGGAAATTGCCCCACTTAACAAAATTGGAAAATAAAGCTTTTGATTTGCTAGTGATTTATTTAGTAAAACAATGAAACTTCAACACCTAAACCTGACATTGTGAACATTTTGAAACATTTGCATTGGAACTAAAATCTACTTGATTTTACACATTGTAAACTAGAAATACTTCATAATAATCATCATAATACTTTATATCTGAAGAAGTAGATTTTTTTCTTTTTTTACATACTGAATATGCTGTACATATTTCTAATATGCCTTGAACTCATAAAAACCACTAGCAAATGGCAAATGAATCAAGTTTCAAAATTAGCCAACTATTTATCAAACTGAATAGAATATTTAGCATGGTAATCATGTTTATAATGTTCAAATATTATTTGGGATCCAGATAATCATACAAACCTACTTTATTGAAACTATCATATTTAGTTAATGTTACCAGAAATATATTCGGTGAGAAGTAAGTCAAAATGTCTAGGGAGATGTATATTTTTGATCAACAATGATTTGGAGAGGCAACAAATGGGGAGATGGAAATTCTTCTGCCTACTGTTTTCAAAACTGACTGAAACCACATATGCATGTGATATACACACACACATGCACACATATATGTGTGCATGTGTGTATATGTATGTGTGCGTGTCCACTGACATACATGCACACATAAACACACACCTCACTCATTTTCACCAGTGCAGACCAAAATTGAAAACATTTATCTTCCCTCACTCAATCATCAGGCTTTACAGTTAGTTGTGGGTTTTTTTTTCCTTTTAATCTGTTTTTGACCTAATTTCATCTTATTTTTCCAGCAAGAACAAAGCCACCAGAATATATATTGACTTTTCACTTGTAATGGAAATTCAAATAAAATTTTCTTTCCAATACATAAATTCAGATTATGGTTCATATTTTTCTATGAGAAAGTTGAAAACTCTTCTGATAGATCTGTTAAAGATGCATGAAGATAAGTACAGTTGTAAAAATATCTGAGTCTACTTTTATTAAGTAAATTTGTAACCAGTATAAAAAGTTCTGTCTTGTGCTTAAGAGCAAATATTTGCTTTGATAGTCAAGCAATAAGTATTTACCTTAGTCTGTTTTAATGCTAAATAAGTAGATTTAATATTTTATCAAGCTGCAGGTGGCTTGTATTTAGAGAAAGATCAGTTCCAGCTGGGGTGATCAATGAAAATTTCACTGAAAATGCAGCATTGAACCAGTCTTTAGAATTTAAATGGGAATTGGAAAAATAGATATGGTGAGAAGGTACTTTATATTTTTAAGAATGTGGAAAGAAGACAATTCATTGGGGGGGGGGGAAGAGCCAGACAGGTTGGTGAAGAGTTAAAAAATAGTGTCAGAAGGCAAGAGAAAAGAGAACTTTGGTAAGTACACACTCTCTAACCTGCTGCTCAGAAAACTTCAAAACATGACTGTCTGTTCTCTTCCACTCTTCTAGATATTGCCCAAATATGACAGGAGACTTATTGCCTCTAAACCTTTGTTGATTTCATTTCTTCCACTGAAATACTTTCTCTCTTCTTTGTCCTTTAATACTAACTATACTACATGCCATGTATTCCTTCACCATCAAGTAAACACTCATTGTTGTGGCAGTCACTGTGCTGGGCAAAGGCATAATAAGATAAAAAGAGTTAAGTGTTATGCTGAGCCCTTGAAATCTAATACGTTCCCCAAAATGTATTATAAGGATGATGATGAGAGAGTTCTATTCTCAAAAACTTGGCTTATATGGAAAAAAGGAAGCAAATGCATGAAATTTCTATGTAAGTTGATAGTGTTATTTTAAAACTGTGACATTTTCTTGATCCATACAGGCAGATGTGTTGTCTATGGCATCCCTGTCTCTTTATACCAAAGATTTTGCTGTCCATAAAACTTGCTGAGCTCTTGCCTTATCCCTCTTTATTAGGCAAAGAATATGCTTATTTATCTTTATATCACTTATGAATTTAAGAAAAGGTCATACACACAAAAGATGTCCAGTAACATATTTATTTTAAAAAACAGAAGAAAGTGCCCAGCAGTGTCTAACAATGTTGAAAGGTGTGGAAACTGACAATGCCGACAAGACTATTGGAATTAATTAGTGTGGCCATTGGTGACTCTAGGATAACAATTTCAATTAAATGGCAGGCACCTATGTCAGATCAATAGAGCTAAAGACAAAGTGAAACCTGTTCTTCTACAATCTGACTCATGCATTCCAGAAAATCATCACACAATACAAAATATCACAATACATTCCACAATACTTATAGAAAAAGAAAATAAAGTTAAGGAAATGACACTCAAAAATCTTGTCAATGACATATTTAAAAAAAATAAAACAAATAAAATCTATAGGTACATAATAAAAACTGTAGCACACTTTTAAACCTATTAAATAGGTCAGAAATATATAAAATATAATGTATAAATACTTAAAGAAATATGTAATATATAAATACTTTAAAAATATGCAATATATAGCATATATCACAATACCTATGGTACTTAACCTTGAAAAAGACTTAAAATTTGTTTGTGGAAGTGAACTTCAGAATTGTTGTGGCAGCTTGAGAGTTATCATGAAGTGGTGGAAGGAAGATTATCTAAGGTTGGACAGAACACTATAATACTACATAAGGACGGGTGTGCTCATAACACATGACAAACTGAGGTGCCTGTAGCTGTTTCAGAAGTGTGCATGTGTTTTGAATATTCTGTGGCTACGTTCAGCTGGGTGCAGACTTCTGCATTCACCTAGTGTTTATTACGGACAAAATCATGCATAAACAAACACAAAATCTGTGTTTTGCACAGATTGTTTCTTAATGTATCAATTTTGTTGGAAAACATTCCCATTTCCAAAACAGGCATTAAAGCAAAACTGACTGCCGGCAGTGAGAAAGTACAGTGACTTTGGCAGTGGATAAAAGAAATGAGAATGAGCGTTGCAAAGATGTCAACAGAGTTAGAAAGTTACTGTTTAGAACCACGAGACCACGTTTAAAAGTATATGATTGATAAGGTCTTAAAATAACTTATCGAGGGAAATTTGTATTCTGTCAAAAATCAGAACTTAGACTGTACAGACCAAGTTCTAGTGATTGCATATACCAGACAGAGAAGAGTGTGCACAGAGACTACATCAGGGTTTCTTCCAGAGGCCCTGAAATGCCATTCTAACCCGGCACCCTGTTATAACTACAAGTAAAACCATTCCTACAACAGATAAATGCTTACATTAAAAATATAAAACTTTTTTTTGAAACTTTCTTTTAATTTTCTTTATGTGAATGTTTCTTTTTTTCCTTACCCTGTGTCAAAGGTGCTAAATATTGATGAGTTTAGAATATCTTATTTAGCAGAAAAAGCTGTATTAAGTTTTCTTCTGACTGCTTCCAGATCAGCTTGGGCAGGAAAATAATGTATTCTCATTTTCACATCTCGGGCTCTGTTGATTTCTATTTTAACAAGAATAAAACATTTAGTCTAGGTGAATAAAATGTAGTGGAATTTTAGGGATTGTGTTTTGGAAGATTGGGGAATCACTGAGTCTTCTGGAAAAAAAGAGTTTTCTTCTTACCAAGGCCAATTCAAGAATATTTCTTTTTAGATCCCCATAGGAACTTATTTATCTGGAACTATGCAGCACAGAAAACAGAGATAGAGTGAGATTGACAAACGTTATGTGACAAACTTGACTGAGTCATTTCTCAAGAATGTATTTTGAGTTTTAAAGAAGACAAGGAAAGATCAGATCTCCATCTTAAGCTAATGGAGTCATTTATTCCTCTTCTTAAAATATTTTCTTTAACTTAGAAAGAGGTTCAATGTATGTATTCTGAGAGCAAAGCAATGTTTTTATTTAGGAAAATTATAAAAACTGGCAGATTTAATGCAAGCAAATGAAGAAAGACACAGGAATCAAATAAATTTTGAATTCTTATAACAGGAAACTCTCAAACATGCGTATGCATCCTCATTCATATAAAACCCAGCATGACTTTCTGTCATGCATAAACTCTACCACTGTATTCTTAGTGCTTTCAATAATCATGTAGAGAAATCCTACTCTATGACCTAGTCTAATTTAGCTTATGACATTTTTCCAGGAAATCTAGTGAAATTCACCTATAGTTCAGATTTTAATTCTTCACTAAGAAGCTTACATTCATTTATTCATGAAAGCTATGGATCTTGTTCCTTTTATAGCAATGATCAGGCATTTATTCTCTGTTCTAATTTTCCTTCTGTTTGAATATTTTAGGGATGGAATTGGTTTAAAAATTTTCTGGCATATATATACATATATATATGTACATATTTAATTTTTTAAAACTCTATCACTACAAAACATGAAAGTAGGATCACAAAGCCTAGTAACTATTATGTTTAGCTACACAAAGGCACACTTCTGCTGTTAAGAAATTTGCAAAGCTTCAGGCAGGCAGATTTACATATCCAAATCTCTTGGCAATATAATTCAACTGCCACTATAGTTATTAGATGAACTAGGGCATATGCTTATCAGATTATGTTAAATTCTTTTATACTGATAATCTTTTTCAGCAAAGGCTTAATTTTAGATTACTGTAAATTGCACATGGAATGTATCTGGTGGTGTATTAAAGTAATGGATAGAATAAGAGAAATATGCAAATAAATGTTCCTCATAAACTGAAATGCATCATGGGTGATAGATACTCTTTTCAATTGAAATGTATTTTTACTAAGACCATAAGTTTATTTGTTTATTTTTATTTATTTCTTTAAAACCTCATACTATTTTATAGGAAGAGATAATTTTCCACTGCTGGGGGACTACTTCAAATACTTCAAATAATTACAAGACTATTTTCAAAGTATTTTTTATATAAAACTGGAATTAGGGTTTATTATATATTACTAAGTGACAGAAGGTAACTCATCCTAGATATCAGAACTCCTCACAAAAATGTCATCATAATTCTGCACGTTTCAAATCTGAGAAATGGTGTACAATATACAACTCTGAGTTCCAGATAATGAAAGTTAGCAAATCAGGTTATGAAAATAATTGCTGATAGTTACCCTCAAGATGATTGTTTCATGTCTCTCAAACAGTTAAGAGTTAGTCTACTTCACATAATAATCCTCTTTTAAATATCTCTTCTCTAATACTTTATATGAATAGAAAGAGTTAGGTCAGGTTGTATTATTATCTACCTTATATTTATACTGGATTTCTGATGGATCCAGATTTATTCTGTGGTGTACTAAGCACTTTTATGAACTCCCAAGTAGGAATGAAAAAAAAAAAAAAAACGAGTTATTTGAGGCTGGAAAAATGTTTGAGTTGAGCAGAACCTGAAACATAATCTGCAAACCACGGTTCCTCTTCATTTTATGTATATTTCAAGGGAAATTTAATTCAGATGTTTCTGATTAATGTATACTCAGCTCATCAAACTTGTTGTGCAAGAGTTATTTGATTTCCAGGAAGCCTTTTTCTTTGCAAGACATTTCCCTCTGTACAAGGAAGTCTAGTTTTGCCTGCACTAGATGGTGGGAAAACGGGAAATACTTCTGGTGCTTTATTTTTTTTTTTTTAAAAATGTATGTGAGTTCATATTTTTATTTGGTGAGAATTTTTAAAGCAAACTATGTCCCTCATCTTCTTAAAAAAGCAATAAAAGAAAATAAATGATAACTAGAAGTGACTTAATCAAACTCCTAAATTAGAAAAATAATTTGTGAATTTATGCTACACTGAACCGTACAATTTTTGACTGGAAAATGGCTAGCATATGTTAGAAGCAGCAATGAAAAGAAATTGAACCAAAAGTTAAGGGATCTGGTTTCTTACCTCAATTCTGCCACACACTTTCTAGGTGATTTCAGAAGGATCACATTGTTTTTCTTATCTTCATATGTAAAATAAAGGGGTTGGATAAAATGGTTTACCCAGAAACAATTCTTAAAGGTCCATCTAATTTCTGCATTCAGTACACATTTTATCAATAGTAGAAAAAAATATATATTTAAACATATATATGCATTTCCAAAAAAAGCAACTTTATCTCAAGTAATGATCTTAATTCACTTAAATAAGATTATAGCAAAACACAGATAGCAAAAATTTAATTAATAAAAGTTCTACAAAATGTTTTATTTTTCCTCTTACTTTCTTTTATTAAAAAGAGACAAAAGATATGACACAGGCTGAATTATGGATTGTTAACATTTTTTCAGATTAGATTATAGTGCTTACATATAATACATATTCTACAGCTATCACATCAGTGGCCTTTACATGAGAATAATATAATAATCATGATCTTAATATACGGAAAACTTTGAGATTATTTTATTAGTACTGATAGTTTGTGCAATGCTGCAGTAAAAACTGTCACCTTATCTCAAGCACCATAGGTTATTTCTTGCTCACCATACAGAGACCCTCATGAGTTGTCTGGGGGCTGTGTTCCATGTTATCACTCAGGAATCCAAGTTGATGGATATTTCATCTCAAGGTTATTTTTTACAGCCATGACATTTCAGTGGGAGGGATACAGTAAATCACTGAGTTGCTCTCAAATTTTTATGGAAGGTAAATGACTCAACAGCAAAATAACAAACAACCTAATTAAAAATGGGAAAAGGACCTGAACAGACATTTCTCAAAAGAAAACATACAAATGGCCAACAGGCATATGAAGAAATGCTCAACAATACTAATCATCAGAGAAATGCAAATTAAAACCACAATGACATATCATCTTACTCCAGTTAAAATGGTTAGTATCGACAAGACAAAAAATAGCAAATGTTGGCTGGGATGCACAGAAAAAGGTGCTCTCCTACCTTGCTGGTAGAAGTGTGAATTGATACAGCCATTATGGAAAACAGTATGGAGGTGCCTCAGAGAAGTAAAAATAGTAGCTATCTAGCTACTGGGTATATATCCAAAAGAAATGAAACCAATATAGCAAAAATGTGGAATATACTGTAAAGCATATGTACTTCACAGGGCCTGGTTTTCCAAAGTCTTGCAGTTTCAAATATTGACCTTGCAAGGACAGGAAATTTTCCTCAGGCTATAAGTCTCTGGTGTAAGATAAAGATTTGTGGCACAGCAGGTTGCTGGATCAAAGACAGACTAGTTACTGATTGTTATATAAAGATACTGAGAAATTGCTATAAGAAGGAAAGTTTACTAAGATCAAGCTTGTGCTGATAAGATCACTTAATTGTCTACTGGAATGTCATCTGGCTTGTTTCACTGAAAGTTACCAACCTATACTGTTAAGCTATAACCCTACCTTTGTTCTCTTCCCATAACTTCTTGGTCTGGAAAATAAATGCAGGAAGAGAAGCCCAATTTGGTGTTAATTTCCCAAGGAAGGTATCCCTCTTGCTTGAGGGTTCCAGCAGGAGATTAACCACTTTGGGATCTCTCACTGCTCGGAAGAGATAGGTTTTAAGTAATCCTTTGCATCTCCATCACCCAGGGGAAGTAGGGTGACAAATCCTTGGGGTGAGAAGCAACACAAAGCAACCCAAAAAGACACCCGTGCTCCCACGTTCATCACATCACTATTCACAGTAGCCAAGAGATGGAATCGACCTAAATGTCCATCAATGGATAAATGGATAAAGAAACAGTGGTACATATACACAGCAGAATACTACTTAGCTATTTAAGAAAATATCTTATTTGCGGCAACATGAATGGAACTGGAAACCATCATGTTAAGTGAAGTAACTCTGGCACAAAAAGACAAATACTGCACAATATCACTTATATGTGCAATCTAAAAAATAAAAGTAGTTCTCATACAAATAGAGAGTACGATAGTGGCTACTAGAGGTGAGGAGGTAGGGGAGACAAGAAAGGGTGGACTAACAGGTACAAAATGGTGCTACCTACCCTAAGTATATGCAATATTGAAACAACATACTGTACCCCACAAATATATACAACATTTGAAAAAGAGAAGGCAATACATAACTTCTGCTCACATATTAGTGACCAAAGCAAGTCATCTAGCTACACATAAACTTCAGAAGGGTGAGGAAGCACAAGTCTATCATGTCCTCAGGAAACAAAGGAGATAGTGAATGACTTCCACAGTTACATACCACACACACACAATATAGGTGATGTTTAGTGTAGCAGGGTAATTAAGAAAAGTAAGTTGACTAATCTTAGAAAGATTTTTGAAATTAAGAAGTTGAAAGAATTTTTCTAATTGAGATAATTAAAATGCTTTATAATTAGATATCCTCTAACATTCGTTAATTCAAAATGTTAATTTTAATTAATATATCTAAGAATATGAATTTTATTATTATCCTGAATGCTAAAAATTACTTTTTTTCAAATTTTTACAAAATTCTTTTTCACTTGATAGTGACATAAATGGGTTTAGAAAAACACGTTATGTTTTAAATAATAGTCAATGTCATAAATTTTATACATACCATATGCACTCTATGCCAACAATTAACAAAAATTATTCCCAGTCTTTGTCCCTAAAAAGAAGCAGTTTACACATATTGTTTACGCACATATCTTTAATGTATTGGTTTATTGCTGTTCTAGATTTATCAATTTAAGTCATAACCTTTGATAGATGAAAACTTGCTAACTTGTGTCACCTTTCATTCCTCTCTCAAGCTTTCCCAATAGACTTAAAGCTTAATTTTTAATCCTAGCTTTGTAACTTTAAATAGTAGACTTATTTTAATTTCTTGTTACATTAAAAACAAGAGTCTCTTGACCTTTCATATTGTAGGCTGAGGTTGTCGTACACCTATCCTTTTTTCAGCCCTCATCTCTTCCACTTTAGTAGTTGTCTTCTATATTTTTATTTTTATATATACATTTTTTTCCTTTGCAAGGTAAAAACATTTAATATATTTTTTATCAGAAATAAGCCTTCCATGCAGTTTGATTATTATATCTAAAAATCAATAGTGTTTATATTGTTTTGACTATTTTAAATCTGTTTACTATGAAGCCAAGTAGTATAATTTTATTATATTTTTCTTTGTATATAGTTTATGAAGTCCCTGTTTGGGTAGCTATAGGGTGTTATGCAGAAATTATCTAACTCATAGAATAGTGAACATTCTAAAATGAGCTCCTCCAGTCTTGAATTTTTTGGAAGGATCAAAGTGCTATTAAGAACTTTGTAGTGCAGAGAGAATCCTGAATCAATGACATATGGACCAACAGTATAAGAAGTAATCTAAGTATTACTCCAAGGCAATTCCTTCATGCATATTTTATTGCTTCCTAGTGCATATAGTTCCATGGTAAGACATCAGTTATTGAATTGAAATTAGAGCTTCTCTACTAGACTGAAAACTCCTTGAAGACAGGGAGCATGTCTTATACATCTCAACAACTCTAGAACCTGACCCCACATTGAGTGAAATGTAATCTTTATTGAACATGAAACATGTGCCAATCAGTGCATGAAGTACTTTGGTCTCACTCAATCTCTGCGCACTACTCCTAGTTCACACATAAGAATAATGAAACTCAGATGATGTGACTGCAAGTACCCAATGTTGCAACAGGAACAGAGATAGAATTTCAACCTGGTTATTCTGACTCCAAGTCTTATAATTTCCCTTATATCCTATTGTTTCACATATGAGGAGTCTGATAAAGAATAGACAATAAATGTGATAGATGCATCAACATGGTCATCTTTCATCATAAAATTTTTAGAAGTAAAGAGTATAACAGGTAGAAGGCATTTTAGGTGGTTGCAGGGAAGGGTCCAAGACACCAGGAACGTAGGGAATAGTAAATTCTTTTTGTCAACAGTGTAAGGTTCTTAAAGCAGGGAAAGCTACTCAAAATGAGGATTATTAAAAGGGCAAAGCAGCTGCATATCATCGGACAATTTATTATAAAACAACAAAGTAATAGTGAAATGACTCTGATACCTAAAATTGGTTAAATGATAATTGACTTTGTTAATGATGTTTTGCTCTACTATTCTTTCTTTTCATCTAGCCACTTATAAAAATACTGGTGTAACTCCCTATCACTTTTCGAATCTAGCCATAAAAATAAATATATATCTTTCACTTAACCATCATCAGAGTGTGTCTAATAGAAATGGGAGACCACATCATAAAAGAAACTCAGTGTATTGCAATTAATTAGATTTACTTTTCTGCTATTTCTGGTCTCTTTTTCAGGAGAATCAACTTTTTGAAGGCAAACAATGGTTTCAGGCTAATATTCATATTCTTGTAATTTAGTAAATAAGATTAAACTTAGACATGAACAGAAGCTTGAGAGGCATGTACAAAGACGGATGTCTCTTCCAAATTTTGCAGCTCCAACATATTTTGATCCCTAGTTTTGTCTGCTTGAATTAATCTCATATTTTGTATAGTAGGGGCTATGAAAGCATGTCATTCCTCTCTATACAAATCCATACGATTCTCGTCTTACTAACTTCTAATAGGGCTTGTTTTATTTTCCTCTATAGCTCCTTGATATGTATTGATCCCTAAGTTTTCTTATGCATACTTTCCTACATTTAAAATATATTTCCTCTCACTTTAAGCTCATTTGAATTCTGGATCTATTTTCCAGGGGAAACCAAGCACCTCCTCTTCGAAACATCCTCTCCAGCTCTGTCAACAGCAAATGTAATGAGCTTGCTTCTACAATATCACTTAGGTCACTCACTGATGAAAATGCTAAATAGCTTGTTGTATTGTTGATGCTGGAAGCATTACAGAATCAATTTTGCTCGGTTGCATTTCTGTCATTTGGGGGCTCATTATGGTTACTCTCAGAAGACACTTAATTGACTTTACTAGGTGAAGACAGGTAGCTCTGTTTATTACACAATCCAAATGTGATCATACCTAGGACCAATGTTTCCAGAATGATGTCAAAGATTCCTGTAGTCCTCAAGCCATGTATTTTATTATTGCCAAAATATAGCTAATAATAAACAAAATGATTACCTATCCAAATTTAATATTTTTCACTTGTACTTGAAAATATATTTTGATAGTCTTTAGAGCAACCAAAGAAACATAGTAGATCTAATTTATAAATGAACTAAGTGGAGTCTTAAGTGATTCATTCAAATTAATGTTTTAGATCTCTCCAGTTCACAAAGAACTTCATGATTCAGTCATAGGCTGAAAAAAATACTAAGACAAAAACAGGTCTTCTGTGACTATTACAGATATGTTCTGATTTGAATGAAAGTTCAAGTAATATGGAATAATGAAAAGAGCCCTGATCAAGGAGGCAGTGAATTTAAATCCTGGTATTTTTCTCTGCCACTAATAAGCCAGGTGATCTTGCACTGAATACTGTATTAATCTCTGCCTCAATTTCCTTATTTGTAAAATAAAGTGACTGGAGGAAATGATTTTCTAGATTATTTTCAGTACAAAAGTCTCATACTTCCAAAGGTTAAAATAAAAATAGACCACTAAATTGTATACATGTATATACATACACACACAAAGATATACACATATATACATATACTTAAATGTATATGTGTTTTATAGGTATATGATGGAATATACAATGTCTTGCTTACTCCTCTTAAAATAAAAATACAAAGATAAATACCAAAAAGAGATATAAATTTTATGTAATAATGATATGAAATTCCTTTCTTAATGGATCCAAGAATCAAGAATTTATATGATGAGCAAATGGCATAGATCCAAATAAAGAAATTAAATTAATCTCCAAACACACTGGAGTGGACATGTTGAGATTGGTAGACTTTTAGACAGATGGGCATGAGGACACTATACCATATCTAATTTAGCAAAAATGACTACTTACTATAATCTCAGTCTAGCTTCAATATCTTTTATTTTTTTAACCTGGCTTTAAAAGCTCTTGTTATAAGACTGCACAGCTACCTTCTTCTCACAAAAATAAGTAGTGTTTCATAAATCTGTGAACTGGAAAGTAATTTTTAATAAATATATATCTATCCCCCACAACCTCAAAGTGTGGCAGCAGCATTTTGAGGCACTTGGCTTGCTAAAATGACATATGCAGCACAAACCTACATCTTTGTTTTAGAATCTATTGATGGAGTGGTTGAAAGTGAATTTTCTCCATTTTTATCAAGCTGCAGGGTAATCACCATAGGTTTTTATTTAAAATATATATATCATTTACATTTTTTAGTAGCTGAGCATCCCTATCCTCCCAAATTCTAAGCTCATATCTTTGAACAGGAGAAAAAATAGGCTTTTTATTTTAAAAAAATCTCCTAAATCCATTTGTCAGTTTTGAGGATAGAGCGAGAATATGAAAGAGAAAGATAGAGAGAGAGAAAAGAAGGAAGGAAGGAGAGAAGGAAGGAAAGAAGGAAGGTCAAGCTCTAGAAATATAGGGTTGCATGGAGATGAAGAATTATTATTACTGGCATGGATAATGTGGGACAAAACTGCTTCTTCACACCACAGCAGCCATGATATCGATTTAATCATCAAACTGTTTATAATTTTGAGTTTAATGAAGAAAGTTTTCTGAAAACATCATGCCATGAAAATACAGTAGTTATTTCAACTTTTGTCTGTAAGCATCATTTTGTATGTGAAATGTATTTCCCCACTGAGTGATTTTCCACATTTGCCACACAAATCCCCTCCACCCCCACCCCTCACCTTGGAGCCTTTGTGTATTTTTCTTTTATAAACTTTGACAGAAAAATTGGGGACTTTTTACCAATTAGATAATAAAAATAACTTCCCCTATTTCTCCCTATTACTCAAGGAAATCTCAGCTGTGCTGTTTCCTTATTTCCCCATTATATATGATCCTAATATATGCTCATTAATTCAGACACACAGAACATTTATTTTATTTACAATTTTTGCTCCCTGGTATTCTCAGGAGAGGCACATCTCAATTTTATGAGTGACTTGGGGGTAAGTAGTTATGCAGTCATGGTCCAGCCTGCTTCAGTGTCACACATTCATAATGCTGAACACTCAATCTGCAACCCACAACAACACATCACAGTCACAATTCCAGTCACACAATGTCCTATTGCCGTATTTCATGTCATACCTTTGAGACAGGCAATTCCTGATTAGCCCCTGTATTTCCCCTCCTTTTAAATGTCTAGGCCCATTTGGCAGCTTCTCTTGTATAAATGGGGATGGTGAGTATGTCTTTGGTCCCCCGTCGCTGCGGAGGGCTCAAGGCAGACATAAAACAGGCCTATAGCCCTACAACATCTGAACAGTGTTTCCTGTCTGAAGTTCTCATTTTTACACTTGGCATGAGCTACAGTAACCTTTCCCCTGTTCTTTAAAGGGATGCCTTTTATGAAGGCTAAGAGTGACTTGGCCCCCAAGCTAACAAAGTCCAAGGCCCCCACTGAACTCCAAGGGCGCCATATGTGCAGAGTGCTGTGAATGCTGATTTAGTGGTGTGGGCAATGGTCCACCAGAACTGAGCACACTAAGAGCACCACAATTTTGTGACTTGAGACGCTTGTGTACTCCACTGATTATTACCAGTTATAAAAGTTAGGCTTTAGGCTGCACTTATCTGCTGACCCAGCAGCATTTTGCCCACATGAATTGATGACAGCACAGAAAGTACATTCTACAGCTACTTGCAAGTGCTATTATTGAAGACAAACATAGGATTTGTCCTGAAAATAGTGTCTCAACCACCAGCCTCTGAATAGAGCCATACACATTTCCTACATCCTGTTCTATACACGGTTTTGACTCCACATGTATTGCCATACGTGAGGGACAACTTTTGCCTAAAACTTCACAAATTAAATGCATGTTTCTGCACTTGATTACTTAGGAATTCCATCCCATTAGAGATGGTGAGTAAACCAAATATTTCCCTTTGCTTTCCAATAACATGGTAGTTTGGGTATTCCTGAAAATTTTGTAGAACAAAATCCTTGGGAAATGAAAGTAATGTGTATTGAGTAAGGAATTCTCACATTTGCAAAGCTACATTTTCGTGTTTTACTATGTGAGATATTTATTGAGGTTGTAAAGGTATATGTTTATCGTAAACTTCCTAGATTCTACTTTTAGTAGAACTCAATGGGATAAATATAAAATTTTATTTATTCAGTTACAGATTTCTTTTGATTTTTTGTTATTTTGAAGATGCTATTTTAATCTCAGAAAAGAATAGAGACCTCATTACTTACTGTGACAACTGTAAATATATTGTAAATCGTAAAGATATTATTATCATTATTATTACTTTGGTGGCTGCCAGTACAGGGATCGAAGCTTGGACCTCAGTGGCAAAAAAGATATTTTTTTTTTTGTCTGCCGTATTATTCCCGCATCTTTCAAGCAAAGCCCTTGAAACAATAAAAAAAGCAACTCTTGAGCTAACTAGTCCACCATGCCCAAATGTGGCTGTCTGTAGTGAGTGAGTGACCACAGCACAGCACTGGGCTTCCTCAGTTTATCCCTCCCATTGACCTTTTTCTGGTTCATTTAATTAGTAGTAGCCTCATCCAATTATGAACACCAGAAGAGATGGAGTTAAGGGTGTGGCTTCATTATTTTTTAAAATATTGTGTGAAAAAAAGAATTCCAACATCTGAATATCACTGAGGTCAGAACCTTTACTATGCACAGCAGGGCTATCAAATGGTTTTATTTACTTATTCATTTATTTGTAATCATAAAACAACTTTATTTATTTCTTTTTTTTTCTGCTCTCTCTGCTCAGGAGCCAGTTTCTTCCATGCCTTCCCCCTTTTTTATTGAAACATAATTGATTATACATATTTGTGAGGTACAGTGTTGAATATCAAATGGTTTTATTTAAGTGCCAGTTTAAGATAATCATAAGTACAAAAAGAGTAAAAATTGGTAACTTGTGTCAAAAGTATATGACCACATTATTCACATTTGTTCTTGAGCTAGACTGTGAGCAACTGGAGGGCAGGCTTTTGTTTTATTAGCTTCTGTTCCCAGTGTCTACCTAATAAGGTATCTGAGACGAATAAGTTTCTCAATTCATATTAGTTGAACTGAGTTGAATAGAATAGGAATATTAATTGCTGTTAATTCCCTAAAATGAAGAAAAATAGACTACATTTCCTTTCTGCATAAGCCTTTGTTTCAAAAATCTTTCTCAAATGATTTTTATCTTTTGTTTTACATTTACATTCACCCCTTACAGTTTTTCTTCCCTGAGAGACATATTTCATGGAAATTGATACCTGCATTCTTCATTACTTTCCCAGAATAAATTATCCATAGTATCGTTAAATAAAACTTCTAAGTCCAGTTACATTTTTAGAAAGAAAATAAAAGCCAGATTTTTATTTTAAGATCTGTTTTAATAGATTATTCTTGCTCTTCTCTAAAAAATGTATGTTCTCTACGTAAGTATGTGTTTTGTGTGTGTGTGTGTGTGTACATGTGTGCTTCACGATCTAGAAGGAGGATTTAATTAGTTCTTTAATTTGTTATGTTTTGTCAGTAATATATGAGAGATTTTATAGAGTAATACATGAGAATTTTAAAAATGTTCTCCCTGACCTTAATTTGCTTAAAATAAAATAGTGGATAAATCCAAATAAAAATGACCAAAAATCCATATGTAGCAATATTTTTAAAAGCTTACACTAATTGCATAAATACAGAGAAGCATTAAAGCGATTCTGGAAATGTGAATTCAAAATTGAATTGCTTTGCATTATTGGAAAAAACTAACTTTCCCTTCAACTATAAACTTCAACATTTGAAGTTTCAACATATAGATTCTGTAGGCACTTTGCTACCTGCAGAAAACCTCAAGAAGATGGGAAACTAATCAATGTGCTCAGTAAACTGTACTCACATAATTGAGGGGAGGGCAGAAATAACTTTCAGCATTTCATTTCATCGACAGCAAATTCTCGATACGTAGTTCTTTTTTAAGTACAGCATCCTATACAGTTTCCCTGGCTGATCTTTTCAGAGGTCACGTAAATAGGCTTCTGTCCTAATCCTTAACCCAAACTGAAATGTGAGAATAAAAAAATGTGTGCTGCTTTCTGAATTCTTTTAGAGAACAGTGATGTTATCAATTCATGTTTTTAATATCAGAAGCCCTAAGAATTGCTTCCCATTAAATAGCACACCTTTTTCAAGTTGTATAATTTTACATTTTCTTTATGAGCATACCTTGTTAGAGAACAGGGCAGGGAAAGACCAAGGGAGGAAAAAAGCATCTCATGACATGCTGTTCCATTGAGATTATGACTGATTAATGAGCAGAATTTTATATCTATCATTGCTTATTACAGGAAAAAGTATTGTGCGTTATTGAATGTCTTTGGACAAGGTGCTGCATTTCAGTTACTCACTGCTATTAGGCATGGAAAAAAGCAATCATCGCATTTTTCCCCACAGATATAAAACGAGGGACATAGAAGGCCTCACTTCTAGGTCATCAACAAAGCTGCAGTAGATCCTAAAGCTTATTTTATTCTGACTCCATTTGACCATAGAAATGTATCTTCAGTGTGTTTAATACATTTGTGTGTAGGATCCCCACCAGGATTTGCACCATTTTATGTCATTATCCTCAAACAGAAAGAACGGTATAATCCTAGAATATGTCCCAGAGTGGTTTGATGGAGAAGTTTGTCCAACAAGGCTTGCTTGCTTTCTTATTCCTCAATGCTGGTTTGACCTTTAACAAGTAAGCCCTCTTCAGGTCATGAAATATCATGCAAAGTTAGAGGAATTACTTGTATGTTGCTTTATGCTTTTACCTTGCATTTTCCCTTGTTACCACATGTTTAAAAGTTGAATCAGACTTATCAACTTATACTAGAGAAGCATTTTGAGATTTCCCATCCAAATATAACCAAGGATCTAGAGCTGCTTTGCTTCTACATAATTTTGGTCTAACACCAACATGAGTTAGTCTTTGATAATGATAATACAAAAGAAAGGAGGCAATTGTATTCTCCTTAGCCACCAAATCTGCTGAAGGTCTTACCTACTCTTTTGAACTAAAATGTATTTTGTAACTGACATGTCTGGGCTCTGAGAAATGGGAGAAGAGTAGTACCAGTGACAGAAAACTGTAAATTGAAGTGTAAAATTGATTTAGATGTTCCTCAGATAATTGCTTAGAAGTTGTTTTAACTGTTTTCTGTATTCAGATTTCTGGAAATGTGACTTAATTCTATCAAGAGTTTTCTTGTTCTCCTTTGTGATAAGAAATGGAAGCTCCTCCATGAAAAAAAAAAAAAATCCATGAGGCATGTTTTCAAGGCAGATTTCAGTTTGTATACAAGATAAATTTTGTGTTTATTGTAGTCTTAAGGAACCCAGAAGGACCTCACTAACTTAGGACCTTGAAAAAATAATATGGGTGACAACTCCACTGATAGCACAGCCATGACTTGCCATCTTTTATTTACAATATTAATGAATATTGGTGCTTATGAAATAAGGTGTTGTACAAATACTCTGACTATACAAACTCTTTCCTTTTTTAGCTTCTGCACAATCAAGACTGAGATACCTAGATAGACAATTAGCAAAATAAGAAATACAACGGCAATAGTTATTTTAAAAATATAAATTATTGTAAGTAATTAATAAATGGTAATTCAAGTAAAGATATAATTGTTTGCCTCTATAATTGATATAGATTACTTCTTAAAGGAGATAATCTGGTGTTAGCAATGCATATTGAAAAGATTACTTGTGTACTATGCTAATAAATGTACATTGATATGACTAATTTTGAGAGCAATTTGGACTATTTATAATAATCTGAAGTACAGTCTCACCCTTGACTACAGCAATCACCTTTATTATTTATTCAGAAAAAATAAATCTTATTTGTGTTAAAGCAATATATAATTGCAAAAGCATAGAAACAAACAAAATAACCAATAAAGGAGAATGGCTGATGGAATTTTTTAACATTCAAATGACGCAGGATTATTCAGCACTAAAAATTCATGTTTCAAAAGAATTAAGATGACAAGATCTATGTGAGAAAAACTAAAAAAACTCTGATTAAAAAATCAAAGAAAAAACTAAATAAATAAGAGAGATATTACATGTTCATGGGTATGAAGACTCAATATTGTTAAGATGTCAGTTCTTCCCAACTCGATCTATGGATTCAATGCAATCACAGTCAAAATCTAAGGAAGTTACTTTGTGGAAATAGACAAACAGATTCTAAAGTATATAGCAAGAGGCAAAAGACCCAGAATAGCCAACACAATATTTTAAAAGGAGAAAAAAGTTGAAGGACTGGCATTACCTGACTTCAAGACCTACTCTAAAGCTATAGAAATCAACACAGTGTGGCACTGGTGAAAGAACAGACAAATCAATCAATGGAATAGTAGAGCAAGCCTATAGACCCGAATAAATATAGTCAACATAGGAGAAAACCTAGACAACCTTAGGTTTGGCAATGACTTTTTAGGTAAAACACCAAAGGCAGAATCCATGAAAGAAATAAATGCTAAGTTGGACTTCATCAAAATGAATAACTCTCTTTCTTTAAAAGAAAATGTCAAGAGAATGAGAAGACAAGCCACAAACTGGAAGAAAATATGTATAAAAGACACACCCGATAAAAAGTTTATCCAAAATGTACAGAAAACTCTTAAAACTCAACAATAAGAAAACAAACAACCCAATTGAAAAATGGGCTAAAGACTTTAACAGATACCTGACCAAAGAGGATAGACAGATGACAAGTAAGCATTTGTTTTTTTTTTTTTTTGAGATTACCAAAAACATTTATTTCCTCAAAATGCCCCCAAGTATTTTTTTTTCCTTTAAATTTTTATTTTGTTGATATACAATGTGGTTGATTATTATGGCCCATTACTGAAACCTTCCTCCCTCCACCCTCTCCTCCCTCCCACCCAAAAAGCATTTGAAAAGATGCCAAGCATCATACATCATCAGGGAGATGCCAATTAAGAGAACCATGAGATACCACTACATACTTATTAGAATGACCAAATCCACAACAATGATGATACCAAATACTGGCAAGGATGTGTGTCAACAGGAACTGTCATTTATTATTGGAGGGAATGCAAAATGATACAGCCACTTTGGAAGGCCGTGTGTCAGTTTCTTATAAAAGTAAACACACTCATCATATAATACAGCAATCACACTCCTTGGTACTTACCCAAAGGAGCTGAAACTTGTGCCCACACAAAAGCCTACATACACATGGACGTTTGTAGTAGCTTTATTAATAATTGCCAAAACCTGAAAACAACCAATATGTCCTCCTGTAGATGAATGAATAAATAAACTCGTACATCTAGACATCAAAATGTTATTCAGTGCTTAAAAGAAATGACTTATCAAGCCATGAAGAGACATGAAGGAAATTTAAATATATATTACTAAATGAAAGAAGTCAATCTGAAATGCTATATGCTATATGATTCCAACTATATGATATTCTGGAAAAAGCAAACTATGGAGAAGTGAGTGCCAGGAGTTAGGGTATAGAAAGAGATGAATAGGAAGAGCACAGCGGATTTTTAGAGCAGTGAAAATACTCTGCATGACAATATAGTGGTGATACTTGTCATTACATTACACATTTGTCCTAACCCACAGAATATACAATACCTAAAGTGAACCCTAATGTAAACCATGGACTTTGGGTGATAATGATGTGCCAATGTAGGTTCATAGATTGTGACAAATGTACCACCCTGGCAGGAGATGTTGATAATGGAGGAGTCTATGCATATATTGGAGCAGGTGGTATGAGAGAAATCTATGCACATTCCTCTCAATTTTGCTGTAAACCTAAAACTGCACTAAAAATTTTGTCTTTAATTTTTTTAAGTATTAAGATGAGTAATATTCCTACTTAAGTTAAACATTAAAATATAAAACTTCCTGTACAATCTGGTTCACAATTTGTGAAATATATCTGTATCAATATCATCTGTATATCAGCTGAGGCAACCCTATGATTTAATATGTAAACTAAATTGAACGCCTTAAACACAAAGTTCAGTTCTCTCCAAGATTTATTTAGTTTTCCAGGGATTTAAGTCTCCATGTTCTTCTGGCTGTTTCTGTGTGTATTGTCAAAAAGTAATTTTTAATATTCCTCTATTTTCCTTTAATAGTATTTCTCTTTTTTTGGTAATGCTTTAGTAATAATACTTATCTTTTATTCATGATACTGATAATTTATATTGTCTCTTTTTTTAATTAGACTTTCTGAGTGTTTGGCTAGTCTATGAATCTGTTCAATGAATCAACATCTATCAATTTCTATTTTATTTATTTATGCTCTTATTTTATTACCTTCCTTCTACTTATTGTTTCTCTTTAATTTGCTTTTGTTTTTAAAAAATTATTTGATTGTAAATTTAAATTAGTGATATACCATTTTGTTCTTTTTGAATATAAATGAAGTATAATTTTATCATGATGCACCACTTTAGCTGAATTCTATAAATTTTAATATATCTTATTTTCATTATCACTTAATTTATTATATTTGATATATATTAATTTGATGAAAAATTATTTGATTGTAAATTTAAATTAGTGATATACCATTTTGTTCTTTTTGAATATAAAAGAAGTATAATTTTATCATGATGCACCACTTTAGCTGAATTCTATAAATTTTAATATATCCTATTTTCATTATCACTTAATTTATTATATTTGATATATATTAATTTGATGTATTCTAATTTAACCTCAATCTAATTATGAGAAAAAATATGAGATAAATCCCAGTTGAGGGACATTCTACAAAGTGCCAGACCAGTACTCCTCAAAACTTTCAAGATCGTCTAAAACAAGCAAAGCTGAGAAATTATCACAGTTCAGAGGAATCTAAGAAGACATGTTGATTAAATATAATGTGGTATCCTTGCTGGGATCCTGGAACAGAAAAGGGACATTGGGTAGAAAAATAATAAAATCAAATTAAGCATAAACTTTAATTCATAACAATGTATAAATATTGGCTCATTAGTTATGACAAATGTATCATAGTAATGCAAATAATGCAATAGGGGAAAGTTTGTGTAGGGTATGTGGGAATTCTTTATACTACTTTTATTCTGGAATAAAAAGTTTGTTAAAAAAAATTTTGAAGTTTATAGCTTACCAAATCATAGTTAACACGTCCCACCTGATGTTTCACACTTTACATGCCTGCCTTCAATAACCTTGTAGTGGTATAATTCCATTTATCAATCCATTTATAATTCCATTTATCAATATTAATAATTATTGTTATCATATTTTCTGCTTTTATATATGCTGTGAACCACATTTTATAATACTCATTTTTGTCTAAGGACAGACCTGCCTTTTACAAAAATTACGAGGAAAACTATATCTAATATTTTATATTACATCCCAATGCTCACCAATACATCTTTTATATCTGAGATTTATCTTGTATCTTTTTTTTAATCTAAATATCTTTTTTAAATTTCTTTTAGCATATCTTATACTGCAAATCAGCTGCTAACAAATTTTCTCAGCTTTTATTTACCTGAAAATATCTTTCTTAAACCCTCCTTTTTTGAAGGATATTTTAATTTGATATAAAATTCTGGGTGAACATTTCTTTCTTATTTTGTCAGTAATTCAAAGTGGCATTTCATTTTCTTCTGTCCCCCATTGCTTCAAAAAGTGATGTCAGTCATAATTTTCATCATTGTTTCCTTCACACAAGAGTACTTCAAAAAGTTCATGGGAAAATAGAATTATATGATAATACAAATCTTTTCATGAAATTCATGAAGTACCCTTGTATGTAAAATGTCTGTCTTCTCTGGCTGTTTTCATGATATTCTTTTTATGGATTATTCTTGTTAATTGCTCTTAAAATCCTCTGACTCTTTCTTCTACAATATCCAATATGCTGTTAAACACATCCAGTGATTTTTTTTTATTTCAGTTTCTTTAACTTTAGTATCTTGTTTTGATTACATTTAATATTTTCTAATTACCTGTTGAGATCCATATTTGTTCACTCATTAAGACCAAAGACTACATTAATTTTTTGGCTATATTTTCCTTTGAACATATTTATACTAGCTTCTTTTAAATTTTTGTCTTTTAAATCCAACAACTGAGTCACCTCATGGTTAGTTTCTCTTGAATGCTATTTTTCCTGGATGTGGGTCACATTTCTTATTGTGTATTGGCTATTATATATAATAAAATATAGAGACTCTAGATTCTGTTACCTTTTCTCTGAAGAGTGTTGATTTTTCTAAATGTCCAATTACTGGATAATCACTTTGAAATTATATAGACTTGTTTTTATGCTTTGCGATTGGTTGAAATTCTGGTATTTCTCAATTCTTTCAAACATAATAGATTTCAATCTCCAAAGTGTAGATCTCTTTAGGTCTTGGTTTTAAACTTCATTAAGGTAGGTTTAGAGAACCATTGTAGTTCTTACTCATAAATTTGCATCTTTTTGTCTCTGTCAGATGTCTGAGGTCTCAATGAGGTGTTAATGGTGTCTTTCCACTCTGGCTAGGTCAGATCCCCCAAATAAGCCAGTTCTCCTTACCTCTAGGAACCCAATTTTACTCTCAGCAGCAACTGTTTCCTGAAAAGTCAATCCTGCATATATGCAGACCAATTCTCAACCAAGAATGCATTGGGCACCCACATGCTACTCCTGCACAATTCCTTTTTATCCAGTGTGCTTCCCCAGACATGCCAGCTACATACAGACTCTGATCTCAACTTAGCAGGATATTTGCCCTTCTTGGACTCCAGCTTCATGTGTTGCAAATAGGGATTTGCCCAAAGAAGACATAAAGTTTTCTTTCTGAGTTTTCATTCTGTCAGAGATCAGAGACTCATGCCTCTTGTTGTAAGCACTTACGCTGCTTGTCGGCATATGAACAATGTCAAGCACAGAGAAAGTGTTTGATAATTATATTTTAACTGAATAAAGAAACCACTTGTCTCATCTATTTTGCCCAGTTTTGTGGTTTTTGCTGAAATATAGTTGGTCAGCAAAAAATAATTCCATAATATCCAGGACTAGAAATCCTTTTTAGTTAACCCTTAATCTTAGCCACCTCTCATTCTTCCTTATGGTCATTCTTTTTTCTCTCCTCTGCATTATGCCATAAATTAAACTCAAAAATATTTCTTAGGTTTTCCAAACATAATACAAGACTTTTGAACATGTTATATAAGTTACTGAACTTTTGAAAAGAGAGGGCATTTTATATCACAGAAATGAAAGTAGTTTTAATTATTTATTAGACATTCTCATGATTTAGCACATTTTTGGTTACTGTCACTACAAAATTCTGCCTGTTCATTTTTCTGTCTAGTCTTATGGCCTCCTCACATGTGACCTACCCCCAATCCTCCACCTCTATCCCTCTTCTTTCTCTACTTCCCCCTTCCAAATTTCTCTTTATTATTTCTTTTATGCATAGAAGTTTAGCTATTAGTTTTCTTTTGCTGTTCAAAGAAGCTTAATTTCATAAACAATATTCCCTTCATAGGAAGAAGTTTTGTGCTAGTTTACAAAATAATTATATTTATAAAAGCGTATTTACAGAAATTCAAAAAGATGAATATTCAAATATATTATGCAAGTATCAATTTAACTAATTTATTCATTTGACAGGCATTTATTGAAGGCTTTCAATATTTCATGTGCTGGGATTAAAAAGAATGAAAACACATAGTCCATTCTTTCCATGAATTCTGTTTAAATATGGAAGTCAAATCAACAGAAAAAAATATATCAATATCTATGACTGATGTGCACACATGGTTTGCTATGGGAACATAGAAGGGATAGTAACTCAGACAGGAAGAAGGACTGTGATTCTATTTTGTAGAGCATAAAGTGGTCTGAGCTCAAATGTCTCTTTCTCTCTGAAACTTCCTTGGCCATAAGACTATGTAGCCATGGCATTTGCTATCATCCTTCTCTGTATTTTTCTTTCATAATTTTAGTGACATTAATATATGTGTCTCGGCCACTAGATAGCAAGTTCTAGAGCACTGGCTCTGTCTTCTCAGCATTTGCACAGTGGCTAGCACACAGGAAGTGCTCAATAATTATGCATTTCATAATTTTAGTGACATTAATATATGTGTCTCGGCCACTAGATAGCAAGTTCTAGAGCATTGGCTCTGTCTTCTCAGCATTTGCACAGTGGCTAGCACACAGGAAGTGCTCAATAATTATGCTCTGAGTGAGTAAAATGAATGAAAGTCTTGCAATGTATGTGCCTTTTGATGCTGAAAACATATATTTAGTTGGGTATTTATTTTTGGTAAATGATTAATGTCTTCAAAATATAAAAGTCTTTCATTAATTTTTTAGGTGTTCATGATTGATTGTACTAAGAATCAAACATATTTTCTTTGCTTTCCTTAATATTTGTATAAATAACATTAAAGCCTTAATTTTTATTCACTCATAAAAAGATATTCATGCTTTTGTTTTTAGTATTTTGTATGTTTTGATTTGAGGAAAATGTTTCATTCTTTGTTCTGTTTACTCGTTTCAATAAGGGCAGTGTGGTTAGGTTTTTGAAGATGCTACTCATTGATATATTCAGAAAATAGATTATGCGCCCCCTTTTATTGACTAAACGCTTCTGATTACAGCAGCAGGAGAAAAAAGTATTTTGAGGTGTAGTAGAAAGAAGTGTCAAAGCACCTCAGGCTGAGCAGACAGTTCAAGACAACACTTGCCTGATATTAAAGACAATCTGTTCCTGCCTTCTCCTTATTCAGATTGCAGCTCTCGCACCCCTAAATTTCTACTTGAGAAATGTCAAAGCCAATAGCCCCATATTTAGATAAGTAAATAAGATGACAGAAAAGCTTTTAATTTTGAAAATTATGATAGTGAGTGTTCACTGCCTGCTTCTGTAACAAATCTAATATTTAATTGTTCATATCTGTTTAGGGAATTGCACATCTTGAAAGATTTATAATGGCATATAAAATTGTCAGCAGGAAGAAACACCAAGACTCATTAGTCAGTTCCCCAACTCTAGGCAACACTGGATCCAAGCCTACCCCAACATATGGATAGACTTAGGAGAGAAGACTACTCAGGTCTTTTCCATACCTGGTTCAGTGCCTTGAAATGTTACATTGTCACAAGTCACAACATTTGACTTCTATTTTTAATACGGCTATTTGCTCCATGGTATTATACTTACAAAATCTACCTGTAATTGTTTTTTTATCTTTACGATGATAATTATGCTATATAAACTTATGAAAAATTCCCTTGAAGAAAGGTAAGTTTGGAAGAATACATCACTTTTGACCTTTGTTAAGTACTCTGAAACTTATAAACTACAAAGAACAGATCCTTTTAATTGTAGGATACCATGATGATTCACTGATTTCATTTTCATAATCCCTCTCAGTGTTGGTATTCAAAGGTGTTTTTTTGTTTTTTGTTTTTTGTTTTTTTTAGTTTTCTGAAATTACAGATTCTAAAATTGAAAAGTAATTTTGAACTGTAAATAATATTCTTGTTCCTTCTTGGAGGGAATTCATTATAAATCTGGGCATCTAGAAGGAGAAGAAATGCTTTGAATCTTCTAGAAGAAAGAAACTAACAAATACAAATTATTATTGGCTCCTAATTCTTTCAGGAATAGAAGTAGGTTTTGACCACTACATACCCTTGGCCTGTAAATTGTGTTTCTTATTCATAGAATAGTGTAAAATTCTTGTTTTAAATTGTATTATCCAATACCATTCTGGTCTTTCTGAGTCAAAAGTCTCTGGGAGTAGGACTTGGTAATCTGTATTTTTCATAAACATCTCAGGTTGTGTCATCGAGGTTGATTCAGGGACCTCATTTAGAAAACTCTGTATCTGGATGGTAGGAGTAAAAAAGGAATGTTGGTCTTTTGCTGCTATAGCAGAAAGCATATAAAATACAATGAATACACTGAAGGAACCCAGTCACCCCAAGATTCCTCACACTTCTTTGTCCTTCTGTGATACTCATCCCTGACATTTCTATTTACTAATTACACTTCCTGACATTTACACTCTGGCTGCATCTATCAAGTTGCCACATATGCTCACTTTTCTTCTCTTCAAAATATGGAAGTATATCTCTTTTGTTCCAGCTTTATTGAGGTATAATCTAATATATATTTAAAGTATACAACCTGATGTTTTGATATACGCATATGTTGTGAAATGCTTTCCACAAACTGATTAATATATCCATCACCTCACATAGTTACTTTTTATTTTTTTCAGGCTTATCTCTAGAGCTTATCTGGTGTAACTAAAACCTTATACTCACTGATTAGTAACTCCTTGTTATCCTCCCCCCAGCTTCTATAGTCAACAATGATGTATTGTACAATTCAAATTTTGTTAAAAAGTGAGGTTTAACAAGAAATTGTTAAAAGGCCACAAAAAATGATTGCATGGTGTAATGTTGAATACAGTAATTATCCTGATTTGAGCATCACATATTGCACACAGGTATTGATATTCCATGCAATACCCCACGGATACGTACAATTGATTATGCTCCATTAAAAAAAATTTTTAAAGGGTAGATTTCACTTTAAGTGTTCTTACCACAATAAAATAAAGTTTAACAAAACAAAACAAACAAAAAATGATGCCTAGATAAAGCAGCTTCTACAGAAGGATGTAAATCTTCAGGAATTTTGTGGTATACTAGAAAAAAACACAAATTATTCTCCCCGTGCATCCATGCCCATTATAAGGCCCTCCCACTCTGATTTTGGCATAAAGCAGCTTCTACAGAAGGATGTAAATCTTCAGGAATTTTGTGGTATACTAGAAAAAAAACACAAATTATTCTCCCCGTGCATCCATGCCCATTATAAGGCCCTCCCACTCTGATTTTGGTCTTGCCAATGTGACTTTGCAACCTGCTTTCGTCAATGGTTCAGTAGCAAATGTAACATAAGCAGGGGCTTGAAAAGTGCTTATACAATAACTTGCTGCTGTTAGAATCCTGTCACTGTCATGTGCAATGCCCACCGTAGCCAACTGAGGAATGAGAGACATATGTACAGTCGTCCCTTTTACCTCACACAACAGCTTCCAAATGCTACACCTGTGAACAAGGCCATCTTAGGCTACCCAGTTTCTGGAAAACACATAAGCAAAGTTGTTTTGTATATGTAAAGAGAAATCTCAACACTATAGCATTAGATCCATCATTCATTTATCCATTTAAATAATTAAGATGTTAAAATAATGTAAGTTGCATGAGACGGATTATTGAGGTATTTTCAAAAAACAGAAACATTGGTTTCTTTTGGCTTTAGGTTGTGAAGTATTCTGACAACCTGCTGTGATTATATTTGTAATTAAATAATTTATATATTTAAATTAAATAATCGATCATACTGTAGCGAAACTCCTAAATCTCTAACCAGGGAATATGAATGCCTGTAAAACAAATCATACATATGACAAAAATGCCTACGTATGCCTATTCCCTTAAATACCTACATAAAAACCTTATGCATACTCTATATGAGATTAATTTATTGGAGAATGAGTGTTCTTATAGTTAATAGGGGTTCTTAAGTGTGTTAAAGGGTATAATTATTAAGATAATTCAAGATTGAATATTTTCTATACTGTATAACTATTATGATACATATGCATACATATATACTTGTGCATATACATACATTCTTAAAATTGACTTTACAGTAAATATTGCATATAATCCTGTTGAATGTATCCCTCAATGCATAAATTATTGTGCTATTGTAAATTAGGCACTTTGGGCATTTAATTTGCTGAAGTAGTTATAAATGCAGGTACCTAATATGTCTAATGTTCAAACAGGGAATTCTTAGACATTTGGGGAAATTAGTTAATTAGAAGAAAATGTGCTTTTGCATAAATGTTTGTATATATATATGAATGCACTAATAGAACAGACATTATTCATAATAAATAGTTGGGAATACATATTTTACTTACATAACTATTTTAGTATATAGATCTTATACATAAAATCATTAATATACCCTTATTACTTATTTTAAAAATTACCAATCCATAAACATTTCTTATATTGACCAGAGTTTGTCTAGTTTCCAAGACATATGTCAGATTCACATCCTTTTATGTAACACTCCTACCCTTAATCCCATGGAAGTATGACATGTGTATGGTTAGCAATCTATGTATAGAAAAAATTATAGAATAACTATTACTTCCACATGCCAAAGAAAAGTATTACAATAATTTTTCTTTTTTAAATAAATCAACTCCATATCTGTCTCTATGAAATTTTAATTCACACTGGGACATGTGGACACCTGTTTATTTACAAAGCCTTCAGTCATGGAGACACAGATTGAGAGAGTTGAGACAAGAATAAAATAAACTGGATGGCCTCCTTTTAAATCCAACTGTGACTTTCATCTTTGTCACAAAATAAGCACAACATTTGGCAAGATTGGAAGCTTCCATTCTAGGCAGTTCCAAGTTGGCACAGAATCACCTTGACAAGCTCGCAGATCAGCAAGAACTCTCAGCTCTGAAAGGCTCCTTTTGCTAAATTTAACTTCTCCTGTATAAAATGAACAAGATGCTTGTGAGGGGAAGCAATAATCTCAGGATCAAGGAAAGAAGACATCAGGCTAAATCAGCTCATCAAGTATATAAGATACCAAGGAAAGTTAAAAACAGCCTGAACATGAGATATATAAAGTGTACACAAACTAGGATATTCCTTAAAATTTGGAAAAAATTAATGATTTACTCTGCTTTGTTTTCCCTCTAAGACTATTTCATCTGCATTTTCTTTGGAAGCAGGTGAGTCTAACAGTAAGAGTAGGAAAGAAGGATAATTATGTTGGGTCTTGATGTTCACAGTTCTAGCCTGAAGGCTATTTTCAATGTTAGGTTTCATGATTAGAAGAAACTCCAACTTTCTTCTGCTTAAATTAAATATCTTCCTAAAACAGAACCTGAAGAAACACATGTAATGAATAAGTTGCAGTGTTGGTGAGCTGTGACACTACCAGGCTGAGTCATGTACACAGTTTGAACTCTGAAGTCAAGGATATTTTCATCTTTACTTAGGTTCATGATTTGTGCAAGAGCTATATCTTTTCCCACGTCACACAGAACAGGTTGTCAAACCGTGATGAGATGCTATAGCATACGTGTGGTTATTTTAGGAATTGCCTTGGCTGACTGTAGAGTGAACCAAGCCATCAAGCATGTAAGAAGGTAACTTTAACTGGAGTGTCTTAGTAAATTAAATAATTGATAAAAAAGAAGCCTTAATCGTCTTCTGCCTCCGGACTGGCATTCCCTTAACTTTGGCTTTATTTACTTAAATTTTCAGTCCCCTCTTCTTTATTAGATAGCAGAA